>NC_056732.1:140955710-141255710 GCF_019279795.1 Protopterus annectens
AGAAAATACTTGGTACATGTTTTTATAGTTTAAAAATGGATTGCTATGCAAAACAAACAAAAGGAACATAATCATTAAACATCAGTCATGGGGAAGCATGTAGAGAAACATCCAATGACATTTGTAGGATTTGCATATGAAAAGTAATAGGGTGTATCTGAATGCTGTGATCGTATGAAAAGCTGATGTGTAATTCAATCCCATAGCTTGCAACTTAAAATTATAAACTGTGTGATTGGTTGAGTATGGACTAGCAAAACATGTGATTGGATATGAAAACTGTGTGATTGGTTGAGTATGGACTAGCAAAACAGGTGATTGGATATGAAATAGTAAGAGAAGTTAACACACAGCCACTGATGAACTAGTTCAAAACACCTGCTAGGACCATGTCAAGGAGTGGTCGTGAACATAGATCGCAGCGTGTAGAGTAGTGTATAACAGTCGTTGCAAAAAATCAGCAGGCATATGTTAAGAAGCGAGGCGAGTAGAGGAATGTATATACCATTACAGATAAAAAGAGTTATTAAACAGTTGGAAGCGACTAGAAAAAAGATACAATCAAAAATGTTAACACACAGCCACTGATGGTCTGGTTCAAAACGCAAGTTAGGACCATGCCATGTAGTGGTCGCGATCAGGGGTCGCAGTGTGCAGACTAGTGTATAGCAGTAGTTTCAAAAAAATCAGCAGGCTTATGTTTAGAGACGTAGCGTGTAAAAAAACATTTGTAACATTATAAGTAAAGGTCCAGAAGAGGCTGGCTTTAACAGTTCAGTGTAAAGTACATATCAGTCATTCATTTAATGCTTATAGTTGCCATCGTAATGCACATTTAACATTTATGCTGTCATTAATGCCAGGATTGGTGTCTGCTCCTAGTCGGAGCTGCCAACGTAGTTCCTTGAGTTCGAGTAAGTTGTTAACATCACCTAGGAAAGGCTGCAAATGTTTGTAGTGTCCCGTGACCTGATAGCTGCGCTGTGTTCCTTAATCCTGTCCGATAGTTTGCGGGTGGTCTTGCCAATGTAGAACGCGGGACAGGAGGAGCATTTTGCAGCATAAACTACATTGGTAGTGTGACAGAAATAATGTTTTGTGTGATGAACAGTTACATTGCAATGTTGAAAAGTGACTGTAGTGCCCTTCAGGATGTACTGGCAAGATACACAGCCAGTGCATGTGAACATTCCAGGAGGGTTTTCCAAGAGGCTGGCGTCCGAGATGGAAAAAGGTTTATCTCGGTTTTCAAACTTAGAACGTAGTGTACGTGTTCGCTTATATGAAAACATGGGGTTGTTTCCAAGAGTTTTATGCAGTTCTCCGCTAGAGGTAACGATGTTCCAGTTTTTCTGTAAGATCGATCTAATACTTTGCATGTCCCTTGAAATGGGAAGAGGAAAGCTGCAACAACGCTTAGTCGACGTGGAGGTGGTGTTTCTTCCTGTAGTAAAGCCATGCTTAATAATGGGCTGATACAGTGTGTGTCTGGAAGAAATTACCTGATTAGCGATTCTGTTCAGTAGGTATTCAGGGTAATGTCTTTGCAAGAAAAGTTGTTTGAGGAACATCGCTTCAGCATGAAATGTGGAATCCTCACTGGTTAGTCTGGAAAGACGGATGTATTGACTTTTAACTACATTAGACTTCATGAAGAAAGGATGAGAGCTTCGGAAGTCTAAAAAGTTGTTACGGTAAGTATCTTTACGATGTATAGAAGAGATTAGTTTGTTTTTGGTCTTGTCAATTGTGATTTGAGTGTCCAGGAAAGATACAGACTCCCCTATGCCAGATTTAGCAAAGGTCAAGAAGTCTAAGCTTTGAGACATGTTGTGGATGAACGAATCTAGGTCAGCATTTGGCCCCTTCCATATGAAAAACACATCGTCGATATAACGTCGGTATAGTAAAACGTTATGGAAGCCAGGTACTGTTCGTAGTTGTTGTAATTCCCAAGCACTAAGCACTAAATTGGCGTACGCTGGAGCCATTTTAGACCCCATCGCTACGCCTTTGATTTGCTGATATATCTGGTTGTTAAAGTAGAAGAAGTTGTTGTTTAGGACTGTAGCAGTAAGTTCCATGATGGTTTCAATGCGTTGGTTTGAAATTCGTGATTTCTTGAGAAGGTAGTGCTTCACATTAGCTAGCCCTCTATCATGTGGGATATTAGTGTAAAGGGCTACAACATCAAGCGTTACCAAAATGCAGTCTGTGACATCTGTTTCGAGTGAAAATAACTCATTTAAAAATCCCCATGAATCTCTTAAGTAGAAATCAGCTTGTTGCATGATGGGGTTTAATAAAGAGTCAATAAATTCTGAAATTAGTTCTGTCTTTGTCCGTTTATTAGAAATAATGTGGCGAAAAGGTGGTGTAATGGCATTCTTATGAATTTTGGGGATGCCAAACAGTTTGCCTAAGGAAGGGTGATTGACAAGCATGAAATAGTATTCATCAGGTGTGATTTTGTTACTGTGTTTCAGGTGGGCAAGGAGAGCATCAATATCTTTGAACTTGTTAAGTGCAAAATCTAGTGTTACTTTAGTGAAGTAATCACTATTCTGCAAGTCAGTTTCGATGATAGATTGGTAGACTGATTGCTCCATAAGGACTGTGCCTGTACCTTTATCTGCTCGCATGATTCGTAAAGAACGGTCATTCTGTAGTTCTTTCATAGCTCTCCGTTCAGCAGCAGACATATTGAACCATTTAGTTTGCGGTTCAATATTAATTGCATGTCTAATGTCACTTTCGCAAACATTTAAAAAAATGTGTAAGGCGTTGTTCAAGACAGGGTTGTAGAGACTCTTCTTTCGTAGAGGTGCAGTGAGCGTTGTAGTGGTGTCAGAGTCAGTGTCATCTTGAGAGGAGCATAACAGCTGCAGGTTCAATTTGCGGACATAAAGGCGTAGATCAAGCAGAACTTCTTGTGGAGTGGCTCGTTGGGCTGGGATAAATGTGAATCCCTTATTTAGTAAATTGATATGCTCCGGTGGAAATGTTCGGTCAGTGAGGTTAAAAACTGCACATTGTATAGAGCTTAGTCTGTCCATTGTGTTTTCTGTATTTAGAAGTGATGGAGGAGCAATAGTGATAGTAGAATTTGTAGAATTTGGTATATTTTCCTGTCCAGGGTTTATGGCGGGCAAGTCATTGGTTGTATTGTCCTGTGTTATGAGCGAAAGAAACTCCGTGTTCTCATCGGTGTGCCTAAGTTGTAGGGCAGTCTGTTGTTGCCTCTGCCTCGGCCTCTCCCCCTCCCCCTGGGTTGTCGAGGAGGTGTGAAATTCTGTGGAATTTGTTGTTGAGGGTCCTGTGATAAAAAAAGGTCAGGCGAGGTGTGAGAAGGTGAAGCAATCTCTGGAGAGGTGTTATTGATGGTATCAGTGAGGAGAGGTGGAGACATATCCGAAACCGGAGGTCTGGAATAAACTCGTCTTGAAGGAGAGGTGTAGAAATGCCCTGAGGAATAGTTTCGGTTCCGTTGATCTTGAAATCTATTATTATGTGGGGGAGTATTCCTGTTGTAGAAGTTGTTGCGGTAAACTTTATTCTGAAATAAGGGATAGGCACGCTTATGTTTGTATTGCCACAAATCTCTTTGTAGTTTCTTATTTTTCCGGTGTACTAGTGTGGCAATAAGTCTATTTATCTTAGGAGTAATGCCATCATATAACACCTTGGCTTGTGAAAAATGTGGGTGTTGATGAATTCGGTCATGTAAGCTTGCAATGTCCGTTTTTAAACTGTCCATAGTAAGTAGGTTATGCTTGATTAAAATTTTCAACATTTGGATGCCAGTATCATTGTATAAGTCCGTTAGTTCATTGTAGAGAGGAGATCCAAATTGAGTCCGGGTCGGAAATTTAAAAAGTCGTAGTCCTTGAGGTACTATGTTTTGCTGGGTGCAAGCCTCTAAGTAAAAGACTTCATATTCCAAATTTTTAAAGTTTATTAACAGTCTTTCCAGTTTGTAAATTAAATCAGTGCAGTTGGTTGTTGGAGAGTGTGACACAGGCTGCGTGTCGTGATCAGGCATGTCTGAGGTTTGAGAATTACATGCAGCGAAGGGGTTTACCACAACATCATTTTGTAAAAACTTAAGAACAGGAGAAGTGATTGCAGGTAGCGAGTCTGTATCTGTTGAGGACGATTCCGAGCTGTCATCCGAAGTGCTGGATGAAGAGGGTTGCGAATTATTCTGTAAGCTGTGGTAATATTGAATCAATGCAGCTGTTTTATTGTTGTTTTCCTGTAGGTTGTGGATTAATGCCAAAAGGTCTGGTGGAGGTCCCGGCATCGTAGTAGGTTGTCGTTGATGAATTTCTTGGCGATTCCTGGAGATATCCATGTTAGAAGTACTTTACTTGTGCGGAAGAAAATAAATGCTGAAAACACCGCTGAACTAAGAAGAATGTAACAAATAAAAACTTAAAACTTCTAAAAACTGTTGCTGTTCGGTATCATTATTCAAAGTAAAAACGAAGTAAGCCAGAGTAAATTCCAAAAGTTTCCGTATTTTATTCTTATTCAAAAATATCAGTGTTTAATTCTTATTGAGCGCTTTCGTTCCGTAGTCTTGAGGAACTTCTTCAGAATAAAAGAAAATACTTGGTGCATGAATTTATAGTAAAAAAATGGATTACTATGCAAAACATACAAAAGGAACATAATCATTAAACATTAGTCCACCATCCAATGACATTTGTAGGATTTGCATAAGAAAAGTAATAGGATGTACCTGAATGCTGTGATCGAATGAAGAGCTGATGTGTAACTCAATCCTATAGCTTGCAACTTAAAATTATAAACTGTGTGATAGGTTGAGTATGGACAACCAGCGCATTGAAACCATTTTGGAACTTACTGCTACTGTCCTAAACAACAACTTCTTCTACTTTAACAACCAGATATACCAGCAAATTAAGGGTGTAGCGATGGGGTCGAAAATGGCTAATGTAATGTGTGTATATATATATATATGTATATAGATATATATTTATATATATATATATATATATATATATATATATATATATATATATATATATATATATATGTATGTATATTTATGTATATATATGTATATATATATATATATATATATATATATATATATATATATATATATATGTATGTATATATATATACATACATATATATATATATATATATATATATATATATATATATATATATATATATATATATATATATATATATATATATATATATATATATATATGTATATATATATGTATGTATATGTATATATATATATATATATATATATATATATATATATATATATATATATATGTATGTATATATATATGTATGTATATATATATATATATATATATATATATATATATATATATGTGTATGTATATATTTATATATATATGTGTATGTATATATTTATATATATATGTGTATGTATATATTTATATATATATATATGTGTGTATATATATATTATATATATATATATATATATGTATATATATATATATATATATATATATATATATATATATATATATATATATATATATATATATATATATATAGATATAGATGTATGTATATATATATATATATATATATATATATAGATGTATGTGCATATATATATATATATATATATATATATATATATAGATATAGATATAGATGTATGTATATATATATATATATATATATATATATATATTTTTTTTTTTATATACATGTATGTACTGCAAATCTTTTATGAATGATTAAAGTAGTATAATGCCACCTTCACAAACAAAAATCAGATCATATGTCTAAAGTAACAGGTAAAATTGGTTTTATAATATTGATTGTTGTTATACATTCATTCCCAAAGAGGCCCTTGGTTATAGTCTCATACAATAGTTAAAAGGAACTTAGTAGAATATGACTGTCTGCCTCTTAGTTACTCGACTCTTAATATTTTTAGGATTTGTTAGGTTTCAAGTGTTTTTAATTTGCTTAAAATTTTTGTTTCTCTACTACACTTCTATTTCCCTAGGAAGCTTCCTGAGCCAAAGCACTAGGAACAGATTGCCTATATTCCTTTTGGCCAATAAAAGGCGCATTTTTTTCATTTTTGAACAACTTATTCTTACTTGAATTTTGGAAACTTTGAACTTAACAATAACAGATTTAAAAACAAAACAAAAAAGAAACCATTTGCATGGAAACTTTAATGCACTATGCACACAAATTTTAAGATGAAAACAAATGTTGAAATTAAGATTTCACATATTTAGTAATTACTGAAGTGTCAAGCTGGTATTATATGGCAGTCTAGAGTATATATATTTTGTCAGTGTAAACTACATAATTTAAATAAGTACCAAGCAATGGTAGATTTAATACATTCCTGATGTAAGAGAAAAGAAAGAAAACCATGACATGGTAGAGAGAAGTTCTTCAAAATATATAAAAGCCACAGAAATGTGACATGGCAAATGGGTTAGGCTAGATTGGCTTTGAAACAGTTACAATGTGAAATCTTAGTAATGCATTTGACTAGGGCATGCTGAAAAAAGAAAAAGACATAGGAAAGGATTCATATCAGGGGAACTGGAATTCCAGACAGCAGGATAACGTAGGGAGAAACTTCTATGAATGATTAGCATGACAGGTAGTCTCTATTATGAAACAGTGTCTGGCTATTTTGATCTAACATAATAATGGGATGAATAGAGTAGTGGGCAGATGTTATATTGCAACTTAAATTATGGTAGTAGAGTGAAGGAAAGTAGCCATTTCAGTTATGGGAAGAGAGATTGTAGAATTAAATAGTTGAGAAGGATGAGAATGAGAAAGTAAACCCATTCTACCTGTGAAATGCATATCCAACTTGAAATGTTTTGTGAAGGTATATGAAACAGTTCATAGCTTACATAATTTAGATTATGAATAAGGATAACTGTTTAGAATATCAGATCCAGGTCATAGCTAACTTATCAAAATATCTCTTTCCAGAGAAAAAGACAATCCAGTTAAGGGTTTAAGCAGATACTTATTCAACAATGGATGATCAGTCAAGAACACTCATCCATCGTTGAATAAATTTCTACTTCAACCATTAAATGAATTGCTATTTTACACTAGAAAGTGGACTTTATTTCCTTTTGCTAAGTTAGCTGTAGCCCGGATTCAGCATTCTAATTAATTATCCTTATTCTTAATATTTTACTTTGTCCTGCAGACTGCTATGGCTGTAGATTGGATTCCAGATTAGTGCTTCATATATGTCACTTTTTTTTTAACTTGTACAACTTTACTTACTATCACTATAGATCTTTTCAAACATGTATTTCTAGCATTAAACACTACTATTCTGGGATCATATACTTAATGTGCCTTCCTGTCCAAGTTACAGTTTTCATCTGCAGAGTTCATTTTACTAAGTTAGCATATACCGGTCTCTTCTCAGTGCTTCTTGGATCCTAGTAGGGGTGGCGTGTGGTACTAGATTGCTGGGCTGCAGTTATCTCAAATGTAAAGTAGAAATGTAGTTTTTATTTTTAATTATTTTGTTTTATTTTAAAAACAATTCATTTTTCCATTGTGAAAAATCAGAACTTTGTGCATGCACTGTGCACTTAACACAATTTGAATTTCCTTAAAGAAAAAAGCTGAAATAGCAGAGCTATTCTAAAAAGAGCCCAAACCATCATACCCACATATTTGAGATGTACACACTCAATACAGGTTATAATTACTGGGTAATGGGATAACTGTCTGTGAATGAAGATGACTGGCTCTATTGTCATTTCCTCAAGTTAATAGTCATTAATCTGGCTTTGAATGACTAATGTACATTTATCTAAAGTAAGTTGGAGTATTTTACTCTAGCTACTATTTATGTGAAACAAAGCTGAAATACATCAATGTGATCACACATGAGGCATGCACAGTCACCAAAGTAACTATAACTTATGGGCTATCAGTGGATGACAATGACTGACCCTACTGTCACTTGCTGAAGTAAACAGTCAAGAACCTTACTTTGCAGGAGTAATGTGAATATCTACTACATATGAAGCTAGTTGAAATACCTTACTGGGGTTACTCTGTGAAACAAACATGAAATAAATTACTGTGGTAATGTTTATTAAACTCAGACATCTGAGGTATACACAGTAAAGTAAGTATAATGGAGTACAAGGACTGTCTGCAGATTACTGTGACTGTCCTTTCTGTCATTTACCTGGGCATTAATCTGTTGGTGTAAATTTGTGTGAAGTACGGTGGAAGACTTTAATGTGACCATTGACTGCATCAAACAAAGCTGAAATACATCAGTGTGGACAATTGTTTTATCACAATAAGACATGTGAGGTGTACACAGTCCACAAAGTGACTATAATTTCTGGGTATGTGGGTTCGATGTGGATGAAAGTAACTGACCCTAATATCATTTGCTTAAGCTAAACAGTCATTAATCTGGGTTTGCAAGGCTAATGTATATTTGTGTAAAGCAAACTGGATTATTTTACTGTGGCTACTATTTTTGTGAAGCAATGGTGAAATATATTACCATGATCATTACTTTTATTACACTCAGACATATTAGGTGTACACAGTGAGCAAAGTAGCTACATTTGCTAGGTACATGGACTGTCTGTGGATCAAACAGACTGTTCCTGCAGTCTAGAACATGTTTTTATTTTATTCATTTGCTATCCATGTAAGCTCAGTGGACAAGTGTCCATTTCCAAGGGCAATCTGGACTCATTATCTGGTTAAATGACATGCTGAGAGGCACACAGCTTATTAAAATCTCTGTACCACCAGACAACTGACAAGTGATGTCTTCTACAAGACAGAGAGGAGAGAGATACACTTTTCCTGCCAAGTTAAACTGTCATTAGTCTGACTATACAAAACTAAGGCACATTTTTGTGAATACTTTACTGTGCTCGTTTTTTTTTTTTACAGTTAGATATCTGATGCGTGCAAAAGAATAAAGTTGCTACAACAGATGGATAACGGGGGGTGGTTATGGATGAAAGTCACTGTCTTGGAGGAGGCAGGCTATTGCAATGCATCTAAAAGTGACAGGCTGTCAAAAATGTATTTTATTTTCCATCACAGTCAAACATCAGCACTGTATACAAGGAGATCAAATCTTTGTGGTTTACACCAGATGTGTGCAGCAGCATCTGATCATTGGCACAGATGCTCATTAAGCAGCTCTGCCATCGCACAGTGCTTAATTCTCAGGTTTTCTTGGTGGTGATTCCTTCTGTTTTCAGACCATGTTCTCTATGTTCCATTGTAGATTTTATCCAGGTGCTCTGTTAGTGTGTGTGTGTGTGTGTGTGTGTGTGTGTGTTTGCTATAATATACCTTGCAGTTTCAGTATGTTCAAGTGTGAAAATAATATAGTCAATTTTATCTATGGACCTACATAGTACTGGGGAAACATACACAACCCTTCTGGTTAACAGTGAAAAAGAACAGTTAAGGAGTAATTATTGTCAAAAGCAAGGTATAAACTGTATCACAAAGTATCGCATCTTGACCCATCACACTTTCTAAGGAGCCAAAAGACCTCCAGAACCACAAAAATGTATAAGGGAATTTGGCAGAAACTTAGTAGTGAAGCCCATTGTAAGTTTCTGCCCTGGACCCCGCATAGTCTAAAATCAGTACTGGCACAGAAAGTCAGTTTACTCTGTGTGAAGTTGGAGACAGTGTGGTCATTATCTCTCCAATATTCCTCACAATCAGACATCAGAGGTATACATAAAAGGTTAGCATAACTTGTCTAGGGGCAGTGCATGCTCCAAGAGTAACAAGCTGGAATACTTTATGCTATCATTGTATTTTTTCACTTTCCTCAGAATCAAACATCAAATGTTTATACAAGTGGTTAGGTTTTTACTTATAGATAAGGAGGCATCGTGTGTATAGGAGTCCAACAGCAACATGTTGAAATTACTGTGGCCTTTGTTTCACTTTTGACATGGTCTAACAACAGGGTGGTACTGAGAAGATGTCTGTCTTTTAAGGGTAAGAGTGAGAAAGCATGCTGTGTATATGCATGACTGCAACAACTTGAAATATAAGCCTGTGGTCATATACTCTTTCACTTTCATCCACGTCTAACATCACAGGGGTATACAAAAGGTGACAATGTTTTTTTAAGGGTATGGTAATGCAGGAAATATTCACAGGTATGATTTCTGGCTCCTCACAAGCATTTACCTTCTTAGTTTATGAAGAACTACTATTTATTCAGCGTTCTTTTGGGTAATACAGTTTGATGAATATCCCTCTTAACTAAAATGTCAGCCCGATACACTTTCTTGAATTACCTCCATCACTCATTTTAAAGTAGAAAGTCAATTTTTCAAGACCAAAGAGCTTTACTATTAGAAATTTAGACTTTGTCAAAGAAAGCATTTCTTTTAAGAATAGTTTCAATAACTTTCAGCACAACTGTGAGTGGATGAATCAATTGTCCTTAAAAAAATGAAGATAATGGAAACTGCAGTAAACAGCTGCCTAATCATCAGCTATCTTCAAAGCAGTATATGTATATATATCTCAGTGCATAAGAAAGTAAGTTGATGCTGTTTTCTCCCATGTTATCAAATCCTGCTCTAAGGGGCACAGTATACTTAAGACTTCAGAATAATCTGAACTCAAACACTATTATTGCAAAAATAAGCATGAGTGCACTCAATTCATTCATTGTCAAAGAAGTTATATCTGTCAGACTCCTTACATATGACAGATAATCTAGTGAAGTTCAGCCTATATGTAAAAAAAAAAACAAACAAAAACTGGAGTTACAAAAGCTATCATAAAGCTTGGCACAATAAAGGCAAGAGTCAGAAACCACCCTTACAAGGTGCTGCTCAGTCCTCTATCATAAAGATAAGCAGCACCATGAAGGGCTGGGTCCCTTGCCCATGCTGAATGCTAATGAGGCATTCCAGTGGGAGTGGTATATGATAATTAGCAGTGTGCTCTCTCTCTCTCTCTCTCTCTCTCTCTCTCTCTCTCTGGAACTGCCTCCAGGAATGCATCTACATGGCTGAGCGATGCAAGGAATCTATTGGCCATGTAAATCATCATGGTCAATCCCATCACACTGCAGCACTGAACACAGCCAAAAAGGCCATGTCCAACCAGCAAACATGAAAGTGGTGGGGTATAACCACTAAACACCAGGGCTTACTGCATTATAACAGTATTGACAGAAAAACGGGGGTCAGTTCGGGGAAGCATTAGACACTAGGTCTTACTTTAAGTGCCTTGATGACACCAACATTACTACAGGGATTGGGGGTAGGGGAAGAATGTATCAAACCACTAGGGAATACTCCTTAAAGAGCCCTAAGGCACAGACATCACAATGGGGATCGAGGTGGGGGGAATTCAATGGACACCACGGATGATTTTCTAAAGTGCTATACTGGCACCTACAGTAGTATGGGGATCGGGGGGGTGCAGGGATACACTAGACCACAGGGCCTAGTGACACTTAGTATTATAGGGTGGTGGGTGGGATCATGGGAGGGTAGAAAGGTTAGGTACAGGGACTGTGATGTGTGTGTGTGTGTGTGTGTGTGTGTGTGTGTGTGAGAGAGAGAGAATGTAACTGGGGGGAATGCCACTGCCTACAGAAGCAGCAGGTTAAGGACAGCTATGTGCAAATAAGCCATGATCTTCACTTTGCAGTAGTAACTGTAATTAAAGAAGCATGCAAATTAGCAAATAATGAGGTCTTACCTCATCCCGGCTAACACGTTTCTGAACTGTAAACAAGCACATCACGACAGAAGGGCCTTTCTTGCATAAACCATATGACTCATGCTACAAACTTTAATGAATTCCTGGGATAATTTTATTTTTTATTTATATATATATATATATATATATATATATATATATATATATATATATTGCAACTTCATATCCAATACTGTAAACTACATCATCCATGCTTTTGCTATGCGACATAACAATTTTTATACCACCATTATGGTAACAGCCTACAGAGTGTACCTTACCTTATTATCTCTACAATGCAAATATGCTGCATAAGTCATATATCATTTTCTCAGTTACTTTTTTCAATTGTGTATTACTATAGAAATCTTTTGTTGCAGTTTTGAATGTCACATGCTTCTGTAACCATGTACATTACTTTCAGACTATTTTATTTATTCATTTATTTCAGCTTGATAACTGGGTTAAATGGACTGGATGACAGACTGTTTTCAGCCATGACCTGGACACAAGACTCAGACAGAAAATTATACATACAATAAAGAATACACAGTTGTTCACAGAACAGTAACAGAGTACATACAATGCATTTGCCTGTTATTTGCAATTATAGTAAGTGGTATTATTATTTACAGTATGTACAATTAAGATGATTGCTAGCTACTGCTTTTCTGTTATTAGCTGTAGTGGGCTGCCCTCTATATCAGAATTAATTAGAGTTGGGGATTTAGGAAGTTTTTTGAGGGGTGCAAAATATCACAATGTTAGACTTCATGAGATTGATTATAAGCATATTTTTATTCATCCAGAGGCAAATTCCTACGTGTACTTGGAATGTTCTGTTTTGGAGGTAACTTTGGAAGCATCTTATTGTATAATGCTGTCATGGCAATGAAACATTTTCTGAAACTGTGTTGCTTATCACAAAGAAGTCCACATTTGTTTTTGTGATCCCAGAGTTGTTTGTATGCAAATATTTTTGTTACAGGGCACAGATTTGTGATAGGTCTGTAATCCTTGCATTCCTTAGGGTTTTCTTTTTTGGGGGAAGGGGCATGATGTGTGTGTGTTTAAATGCTGTGGGAAAAACAGAAGTGGTTAAGGAGGCATTGACTATGTGAGCGAGAGGTACTACTATACAGGGAGCTAACATTTTTTATGATGGCATGTGTAGTTTTCATTTTCAGAACTTACAGTTGGCTTTTTCATTTACGTTGAGAAGAGCTGATTTTGACTTTTTTAACAGTGAGTTGCCGAAAGTAAAATGTTGGACTGTAAACTGCTAAGGAGTATAGCTGGGAGGATTGAATTTGGTAGTCTTGTGGTGTATAGTGTTGTACTGCCAACTGCTGAAGTAGGAGTCTAAAAGCACAGCTGTATAAAATTTTACCATAATGGTAGATGCCCTTTTCTTCAATGTTGAAGTATTCATTACACTAGGGATCCCCTGCCAAGGGTGGCCAGACATCCAGCCAGTATACCAAAGCCTTTAGGTTGCTTTAAGGTATGCTGTATGTCACACATATGCTCCTTGCATAGCGTAGGATATAAAGAGGAAGTCCGGATATACTATCCTTGGAACTCAGTGCCCCAGTAGGAATGCCAGTCCAAGGAAAAGAAAAGTAATCAGTACATCCACAAGAGAAATGGACCAGAGGGTGGAGGGAGGGATTGAAAGTTGCAACAGTGAAGAGAAGAACATCTACCATTATGGCAAGATTTTACACAACTGTACTATGTCCTTCCATTTCACTGTTGCAGTATTCATTACACTAGGAAGAGTGTCAAAGCTCAGGAAGCACACAGGGAGGAGGAAGAACGAGCAGAGCTCTCTCAGAAGCGATGAAGAATGGCCCTAGCAAAACCAGCTCTAGCTCTGAAGCTCCCATCCAACTTGTAGTGCCTGGTAAAGGTATGCACAAAAGTCCAGGTAGCTGCCTCAAGAACAGAGTTAGTATCCAAACCCTTGAAAAAAAATCACAGAAGAAGCCACAGCTTTAGTAGAATGAGCCTTAACAGAAGGAAGCTGATCAGATTTACAAACAATCTAAGTCTTATACAAATAAAATCTGAGTTGTCCATGCACGTCCAAGCACCTTCTCACTGACAGATTGCAGGGAAGGGAAAAAAGTCGGCAAATAAACAGACTGATTAAGAACAACTCATTCACCACAATGAGCATAAAAGAATGATTAGTACGAAGAGACACCCTGTCCTTATCAAACACCAAAAAAGGTGGACAAGTCATCAGGTCTTGAAGCTCAGACACCCATCTGGCAGAAGTAAGGGCTAACACAGTCTTCCAAGAGCAATGTTGCAAGGAAGCTGTGGCTGCAGGGTCAAAAGCAGCCTGGGTCAATTTTTCTAGAACAAAGTTAAGATCCCAGGGAGGTGGAACAAGCTTCTTGGGAGGCCTAATATGAAGGATGCCTTTAAGGAATCAAATCTGGAAGGTAAAGGAGGTAATAAAGGCAGACAAGCAGAAATAGCTGAAAAGTGGGCCTTAAAAGAAGAAGACTACACCAACCCAACATTGAGCAATTCACACAGGTGAGAGAGAACCAAAGGAACATCCACAGAAAGTAGATCAAGGTGACAAGAAAGACACCAAACAAAAAAACTCTTCCATTTGGATAAGTAGGATTTTCCTAGCAGTGGGTTTTCGGGTCTATATTAGAACGTCAAAGTTTCAAAACTTCGAATGTTCTAATATCGACCCCTATTCAGCGAAAGCTGAAAATATCGAAGCAACAGAAAACCAAATTTTTTCCTAGGGAAAGAATTCAGTTGTCCATTTCTGTTGCTTCGGTATTTTCAGCGCTGTGGTGGAAAGTTACAGGTTGGGTTCAGGTAAGTGTGCGAGTTAGGTTAGTTAAGGTTGGGGTGTGGGTTAGGGTGCGGGTTAGGTATGTGTGCAATTGTGTGGACGTGAGGGTTAGGGCGGGTTAGGTGAGTTAGGGTTAGAGCGCATGTTAGGTATGTGTGTGATTGTGTGGACGTGAGGGTTAGGGCGGGGTAGGTGAGTTAGGGTTAGGGCACGGGTGAGGAGTGTGCGATAGTGATGGACCTTAGGGTTAGAGTTTGGGTTAAGGTAAGTGGATAGTTAGTGGTGTGTGTGTATAGTTTAGTGTAGTGTTAGGTGTAAGATTTTAGGTGTATGTGTGTGGATTGCTGTTTGGTGTGCTTGTGTTATGTGTATGTGTTTTGGAACAGAGAATTATTTCCATAAGAAAAAAATTTGCTGTTCTGTATGTTTGATGTTTTCAGCTTTCGCTTTATAGGGGTCGATATTAGAACATTCGAAGTTCTGAAACTTCGATGTTCTAACAGACCCAGGTTTTCTGGCCTCTTGCAGGACCCTAAGCAACTCCTCAGAAAAAATGTGTCTATGTGGAATGAAAATCCTATCACCCACAATGTCAATTGTAGAGTGGACAGGTGGGGGATGGATGAGAGATCCCTTGTCTTGTGTGAGTAGGTCCACCCTATGAGGTGACTTGTGATGACTGCCCTTGGCTAAATGGAGAAGGACCCAATGCTTTCTTGGCCGAAAGGGAGCCACCAACAATATTGTATTTTATTTATTTATTTATTTTATTTTGCATTTGTTAACCGGGAAAGTCCGACTAGATACAGGTCCATTTTCAGTGGAGGTCCAGGGAGAAAAGCTCCACATCTACATAGATACAGAAGACTTTTAACAGTTATAGTTTTTTTTTATACAATTACATATAGATACATGTTCCAGATTTGTTGGAATACATACATAAAAACTTTACAATTATTAATTCTCATACTAGAACACATACATTTTTAGTAGTACAAAGTTGAGCAAAGTAACATATAATTCAGTAGTACAATACAATATATTCTGGGCGCATCCTGTTGTATTTTGAACAGGAATTTTGGAATAAGGGGAAAGTATAAATAAACATACCCTTCCTAGAAAAAGAAAGGGTAGCCAATTTCCAAACCAGAGGACCTGGGACTCTGGCACAAAATACAGGAAGATGTCTGTTCAGAGGGGAGGCAAAAAGATCCCAATGGTGGACAATGTCCAGGAACACATCCATGTGAGGCACTGATTCATGGGATTGAGTTATGGACCTGATCAAAGAGTCTGCCAAAATATTTTGACTAGAAAGAAATGTGCACTGCCTGAAGAGTCACTTGGAACTGCATAGCTAGTTCCCACACTAGCAGTGCCAACATGCAAATAAGATAAGACCTTCTCGTCCCCTGTTTTTTGACATATCACATCACATCACCGTGGTATAATCTGTAAACATCTTTAGAGAGCCTGAGGAGAAAAGAGGATGAAAGGCCTGAAGAGCCAGCAGAAGAGCTCTCCTCTCCTTGACACTGATGTTGTCCTTCTGTTGAAAAGGTGACCAGACTCCCTGCACCTTTAGGGAGCCGAAAGCTGCTCCCCATCCCACATCTGAGGTGTCTGTGAACAGCTCCTGAGAGAGAAGAGGTGGATGAAAAGTGAGCCTTGGATTGAGAGTTAACTGCTGAATCTACCACTGGAGTTCCTGCTTGAGACAAGGAAGAAGAGATACTAAAAAAGCTTGAGCTGATGAGAATGTTGAAGCCAAAATTACTTTATAAACCACTGAAATTTTCTCATGTGAAGTTTGGCAAAAGGGAGCATAAGAATACTGGAAGCCATGAACTCCAGAGCTCTCAGATTCCTTTATGTAACAGAGGTCAGATGAAAAAGGGACTGAAAAAAAACTAAATGAGAGTTAGGGCCTTGGAAGGAGGAAGGGATGACAGCATAGGAGTGGATCCTGCATCCCAGAAAGACATGATCCTGAGAAGGAGTCGGAAAGGACTTTATGAGATCTATAGTGAACTCCAGGTTCTGCAGAAGGGAATCTGCAAACTAAAGATTTTGCAACAAGATCTCTGGAGAGGATGCCTGAAACAGGAGGTCATCCAAGTAGGGAAAAAGTTGGATCCTCCTTAGCCTGCGAAAATCAATCACAGGAGCGAGGCATTTGGTGAATGCTCTTGGGGCAGTAGGAAGAGAAAAGGGCAAAACAGAGAAAGTACAGTTTTGTACCTACCATAAATGTAGATGTTCGAGTGTATACCCTGCTACATTCATCACACTTGGGTTATCCTGTCGTCAGGCGGTCCTGCAGTCGGCCTGAATTCCAAAGTCTTGGTCCGGCGTCAGTTGCTGTCGCTTCTTCCCTGACGTCAGTGTGCCAGGGGTATATAAGAGGCATCCAACGCCATTTTCTTCAGTTTTTCTTGCCCCAGATGTCAGGTGCCCCCCCCCCCCAAAAGGTGGTCAGCAGATAGTACCAATAATAAAAAGTTTATCACAAACAAAACATATCTCCAGCTATAAGCAAATACACCACAAAGGTTGTATCAGATTTTAAGGTATTGAAAGGTTTTAGTTAGGTCAGAGGGGATGGAGGGAGGGTAACCTGGACTGCAGCAGGGTATACACTCGAACATCTACATTTATGGTAGGTACAAAACTGTACTATGTTCATCATGTTACCCTGCTGCAGTCATCACACTTGGGTAGAATCCCAAAGCTAAGGATGGGAGGTAGAGTCAAACAGGGTTAGAGGAGGCTAGAAGGCCCTGCAAAACTGCAGTGGCGAAGCCAGCTCTAGTCTTAGAGTAAAGTGGTAAGTGATAGTGTTTGGTGAAGGTGTGTACTGAACTCCAAGTTGCAGCTTCCAGAATATCCTTGGTTGGCACCCCCCTGAGGAAGGCTGTAGATGTAGCTGCTGCCCTGGTAGAGTGGGGCCATATGCTAGCAGGAACTGGTTTTCTATGGTGGGTGTAGCAAAAATGTATGCAATGACCTATCCATTTGGAAATGGTCTGTTTTGAGATTGCCTTTCCTTGTGATGCTGTAGCATAGGATACAAAAAGCTGGTCAGATTTTCTAAAACCTTAGTTTTATCCAAGTAGTAATGTAGCTGCCTGTGAATGTCCAAGGAATGCAGGAGTCTTTCTCCTTTGTTCTGTGGATTTGGAAAGAAGGTGGGTAAATGGATGGTTTAATTTAGAGCCACACTGGATACCACCTTAGGCATAAAGGAGGGGTTAGTTCGTAGAGAAACTCTGTCTTGATGAAAAATGAGGAAAGGCTCTACTGCTATTAGTGCCTGAAGCTCTGAGACTCTTCTGGCTGAAGTAATTGCTAGCAGCAGGGCGGTCTTCCATGATATAAACTTTAAGTCAGCTGAGAAAGCTGGCTCAAAAGGAGGTAGCGTAAGTTCTTCCAGAACAAAATTGAGGTCTCAAGTAGGTGTTGGTGCTCTTCTGGGAGGCCTAATGTTTTTGGCTCCTCTGAGAAACTGCCGTAGAAGTGGATGTGAAAATAAGGGAGGATCCGTGTTGTAGTGAGCTGAAATAGCTGAGGCGTGGATTTTAATAGATGAAAAGGAAAGCCCTTTGTGTAACATCTCAGTTAAATATTGTAGAATCTGAGGTATGTCCGGCTGAAGGGTATTTTGGCCTTTAGCTTGGTTCCAGGCGCAAAACCTTTTCCATTTGTCTGAGTAGGCTTCCCTGGTGCTGGGCCTCCTGGCCTCCAGAATAACATCCATAACAGCTTGTGAAATAGGAGCTGGCTGGTTGCTTAGGTGATTTGCTATGCAGCCAAGTTTAAGGTTTTGAGCTGGCTGTGTAGAATCTGACTGTCTTGCTGTGTGAGCAGATGAGTAATTTGAGGTAAAATCCATGGTGGGCCCTGGGCCATATTCCTTAATAGTGGGTACCAGTGCTGGCGTGGCCAGTCTGGGGCAATGAGTATCATTCGGGGTCTCTCTATCCTGACTTTCAGCAGCACCTTTGTGAGAAGGGGCAATGGAGGGAAGGCATATACTGTTAGCATTTTCCAACTGAATGCGAGTGCGTCCACTTTCCAAGCTTGATGATGAAAAGTCCTTGTGCAAAATTTTGTTAGCTGATAGTTTTGGGGCTGGCAAACAGGTCTATGTCTGGGTGCCCCCATTTTTGAGTTATCATTGCAAATACTTGTGGATCCAGTTTCCACTCGTGGGGATCCATGATGTTTCTGCTTATGTCGTCTGCCAATGTGTTCTTTTTTCCTGGTAGGAATTGAGCTTGTAATTGAACTTGGTAAGCCAGTGCTGTGTTCCACAAGGTCATTGCTTGCCTGCATAGAGGGTAGGAGTGTGTACCCCCTTGTTTGTTTATGTACCACATTACTGTGGTGTTGTCTGTCCTTATGATAAGCTGTCTGGATGTAAGAGGTCCTTGAAGGCTGTCAGAGCATTCTGTACAGCTAGCATTTCTTTTTGATTGATGTGCAGATTCCTTTGATCTGCAGTCCATATGCCTTGAACGCACCATCCTGCCATGTGGGCCCCCCAGGCATAGTCCGATGCATCTGTTGTTATAGTTTGCCTGGCTGGGGGTAAGGTGAAAGGCTGACCCTTGTTGAGGTGACATGTCTGTGACCACCATAGAAACTCCTGTTGAAGGCAGGGAATGAGAGGTATCATTGTTTCCAAGCTGTGGCTGTGTTGAGTCCATACGCTTTTTAGGTACCATTGTAATTTCCTCATATGCAGTTTTGCAAATGGTATTAGTAGTATGCAAGATGCCATGAAGCCCAAGGCCTGCAGAATTTTTCTTGCAGGGAGTTGGGTCTTTGTTGCCATTGTTCTGAAGTATTGAGTTAATAGTAGTTGTTTGTCTGGCGTCAGATAAGCGATCTGGGCCATTGTATTCAAGCTGGCACCCAGGAATGTCATATTTTGTGAGGACACTAGTTTTGATTTCTTTTCGTTTACTGTGTACCCTAGGCAACTTAGAATGTGTTTTACAAAAGCCAGATGTTGTAAGAGAATGTCCTTGCTTTCTGCTTGGATGAGGCAGTCATCCAGGTATGGGTATATTTGAATTCCTCTTTGTCTGCAGTATGCAATTACTGGTGCCAGGCATTTTGTAAGACCCTGGCTGCAGTAGATAAGCCAAAGGGCAGTGCAGAGAATTGGTAATGGGTTGAACCTGCAATGAAACGGAGGTATCTTCTGCAATTTTGTCTGATAGGGACATGTAGGTATGCCTCCTTGAGGTCCGACGTTACTAGCCAAGCTTTCTTGCCCAACATGGGAAGAAGCTGCTGTAGTGTTAGCAACTTGAATTTGGGTACTTGCAAGAAGGTGTTTAGAATTGAAAGGTCCAGAATGGGTCTCCAAGCATTGTCCTTTCTGGGGACTAGAAAGAGCCTAGAGTAAAATTCTTGGCCTTGTTCCTGTGTAGGTACCAGTTGAATGGCTCTCATGTCCATGAGAGCTGTAATTTGTTTTTGTGCCTCTGCCCATTGATTTTGTGGCAGGTTTTGCATTCCTTTTATCCTTGGCAAGGTGTGGAAATGGAATCTGTATCCTTGTGAGATAATGTCTAGGACTCATTTGTCCTTTGTGACGATGCGCCAGTTGTCTGCAAAAAGTGCTAATTTTCCTCCCAAGGGAGCTGCCAAGAGAGTTTTGCTTGGCAGTTTGAGGTTTAAGTCATTGTGTTTGCCTTCTAGTAGTTTGGGACCTGTCTTCTCCCTTCTGTGTTGCAGTGCCCCATTGGCGAGGTTTGTAAGGGATTTGTGCTTGTCCTCTGCCCCTTGGGTGCCCGTATTTACCCCTCTGTGGTCTGTCAGAAGCTGGAAAGGACCAATTTTTTTGTTGGCCAATTTCTGCTGAAGCGTGGGGGCTGTACCTGTAAGAAATCTTTGACCGTCTGCATAGATTTTGCCTTATCCTCCATTTTCTTTAAAACCTCCTCTGCTTTAACACCAAATAAGACATCCTGCTGTAAGGGTGCATCTAGTAACTTTGCTTTAACATGATCAGGCAGAGTTTGTTCCTTTAACCAAGCATGCCTACATATAACAGACCAAACTCTGCTGTAAGGGTGCATCTAGTAACTTTGCTTTAACATGATCAGGCAGAGTTTGTTCCTTTAACCAAGCATGCCTACGTATAACAGACCCAGTAACAGCTGCTCTAGAGGAAGCTTCCAAGGCATCAAAACCACATTGTAAAGTATGTTTGTCCACCTGTTCAGCTGCATGCAACAGATCCTGCATTTCCTTGAATTCAGACTGTTGAGGGTGAATGCTCATCTTTTGTTTTATTTGAGACATTAGGAATTGCTGGTATTTAAGCACGTGAAATTGACAATTTAGTGCTCTCATAGCTAGAGTAGCTGAGGTGTAAACCTTCTTCTCCCACCTATCTAGTGCTCTGGAGTCCCTTTCAGAGGGTACAGGATTTTTAGCCATAGAAGCCATAGCCCCTTTGGGACCCTGGGAGATTGTCTCTGGATCAGCAACAGGGCTTTTGTAAAGGAATTTGTGAGAGTCAGGCACTCTATAGTATCTACCTGGTTTGGCTGGAGCAGGAGGCAGAGAATCTGGATTTAGACTAGATTCTAAGAAAACATCATAAACTATGTTTAAAACTGGGGGGATAGCAAGTGGTCTGTGCTGGGGGAGTAAAAGAAACTCTCGGTGCCTTTTCTTTGAGTCGGAGTAGTCCTGACCTTCCCAGTGGAAATGTTCCCTCATGGTATGTAAGGTTTCCCCAAAGGAATAGTCTTCAGGGGGAAAAGCTGAGGGAAAGGAATCTTCAGCATCAGAATCTTCATAAGGGGGAAAGGAGTAATCCTGTTCCTCAGAGGAGCCTGAGGAAACAGACACTTGATCAGAGGAGGCATAATCCTCCTCTTGTCTAGGCCTTTTGTCGGGGGGGGGGGTGGTTGGGAACCCCTGATTAAAGAAATAAAATCTTCAGCCATTTTAAGCATCTGTTTCTTAGGCATGGGGCCTTGAACTGGAGACTGAAGCGTAGTCTTTTATGGTTTTGAGGAGTCTTAAGCTTAGCATAAGATTTTATGGTGAGAGTAGTCGGTCTGAAGACACCTTCAGAAACCAAAGGTGTTTCTACAGCACCGGCTTCTCCTTCTGCAATGTCGTCGGTAGGGCCTAAAGAAAATGGCTGCGTTGGCCTAGAACTCTCTGCTGGAGAATCCGAAGTGGTCTGGGGATCCAATTCCGCGGTAGCCAGGGGCTGCGTAGGCGGCTCACTGAAAACCAGAGAACCAGCGACCAGCCCAGCCGAGGCCTCGGAGTCTGGCTTGGATCTAGGCTGCATGTCTTTATCTTTGTGTTTTTTATGCACGCTGGTAGTCAGCTGCTCCGACGGCATAGTGTAATTAAATTTCCTACCGAAGTAGTGTCATGCGAAATCAAAGCGTCACTTTATAGTTCGCTTATTGAACCTAGCACAAAACCAACAACCAGTGACGTCGTGGCCTGGGCTTAGGCAAAGTATACAAAAAAGAATGAAAGTCCTTATGAGGTATTTGCTTCCCACAAAAAATGCAATTGTTAACTTTTCTGACATCGGACTGAGGCAAGAAAAGGTTCCCCAATGGGGTACTTAGCTTTGAAGACTTCGGACTGAAACTCGATTCGAAAATCTCAGGTGTCGGCTGACCGGCACTTGTGAACTGCTTCTGCTTCGGGCACCGCGCGGCAAGAAAGACTGAAGAAAATGGTGTTGGATGCCTCTTATATACCCCTGGCGCACTGACGTCAGGGAAGACGCGACCAAGACTTTGGAATTCAGGCCGACTGCGGGACCGCCTGACGACAGGATAACCAAAGTGTGATGACTGCAGCAGGGTAACACGATGAACATCTGAAAATGCCAGCAAAAGACAGAGAAATAAAAACTTCCTGAAAAAGTGATGAATTGAGATATGGAGATAAACATCCTTAAGATCAAGAGACACCATGTACACCTGAGGAAGCAAAAGAGGGAACAAAGTCTGAATGGAACAATATTCAAAAAAGAGGGAACCTTTAAAAAAGTATTTAGATGTCAGAGGTCTAAAATTGGTATCCAAATACCCTCTTTCCTGGGTACTAGGAACATTCTGGAGTAAAACACCCTCCCCATTTGGGAAACTGGAACTTCTTGAACAATACCCTGAATCAAGAGATCCCGAAGCACCCCTGGAAAGGACAGCTGTTCCTGAGGGGGCTGAGGAATTTCTGTAAAAGCGAGAAGAGATTTTCAGACCATAATTATCCTTGGCAGATAATGGATAGAACACCCAGGAGTACTGAGTAATCTAACTAAACTTGGAGAGAGAGAGAAAAGTGAAGAGAAACAGAACAGTGGCTGGGAAAAATAGGATAGACAGCACCTGGTTTATCAGGAAAATGAGACTTTGGGGACACTGAACTCTGAGCAGCTTTAGCAAGAGGAGCCTGCTTCCCACCTTTCTTGCACTTGGGAGAATGGAGAGATTGCCTATGAATAAAGGCTGGCTTACTGGGGTAATTTCTCTGAAACATAGGTACAGCAGAAACAAAAAAATTTTTACGTTCCTGTAATGCTTTGACTTTATCCTGGAAGGACGTAAACAAATCAGCAGCAGCTTCACCAAACAAGTGTGTATTATCCAGAGGAGCATCCATCAATTTAACCTTAATATCATCAGGCAAATGTTGAAGCCAGAGCCAGGAATATCGCCTCATCACAGACCCAGAGGCAGCAGCCCTAGAGGAAGTATCTGTTGCATCATAACTATACTTGATGGAATGATGAACCACTTGGGAGGAAGTCACTAACAAATGAAGGGTAGAAGTCTTCCCTTCAATATCTGGAAGATCAGAAATTACCTGACAGGCTTGGGAAAGAACAGCCAACATGTACCCGGACATATAGGTCTGATAACTGATGGTCTTGAAAAACTAAAGTAGCAGAGGTGTAAACTTATCAGAAAACAATAACTTTGGAGAGGAAAGCAATTGAGATGGCTTGACAGGAGCCACAGACACAACTAAAGGATCTGTAGAAGGGAACCTATAAAAAATTTACAGTTCTCAATCACCCTATAAACCCTACCAGGTTTCTTGGGAGCAAGGGGCTGGGAATCAGGAGCCTTAGAAGGACTAGAAGGGGCATCCAACAATGCAGTTAGAACAAAAGGTATAGCAAAAGGCCTGGCAGGGTCCATCTGCAGGAGCTGATAATACCTTTTCTGCATTTCAGAAACCTGAGCACAATCCTATTAAAAAAAACAACTCCATCATCCTAGAGATAGTGTACCTAAAAGAAACGTCTTCAAAAGGAATATCAGGACTAGTAGATTCCTACTCCTCAGACCCATAATCTAAAGGAGAAGGAATCCGAGAGAAGTAGGCAAGGGATTCCTCATCTGAATCTACCTCCTCCTCTTCAGAGGAATCCTGCTCCCTGGATCTTTTAAGGGGAGGAGAGGACAAAAGAGGAGCTGGAACAGAAACACCCTGAGGAGGTTTTAAAGACATGAAAGATTAAACAACTCCGAGTGAAATTTTGTTATTCACTCTGCGGGTCCTTAGGAGCTGAAGCAAAATGCTTCATTTTCTGCTTTTTCTTTAAAGGGATGTTCGCCTTATGAAATGTAGAAGGCTTTGACTTTGGACTACATACAATGGTAGTAGTAGGGATCTCTTCCCTGACTAAAATTTGAGGAACACCCTTAGGCACCTCAGAAATAATCAGCTGCAGTTCCCTCTGAACATCTGATACCAATGTCTGCAAGGCCTCCAAGGATGTGCCTAAGTTTGGATCCCCGCCAACCTCCAACAAGGTCACGGCCAAAGAATCCAGCGAAGAAGCCAGATGAACCTCCAGGTTATCACTAACCTCGGGAGGAACATCTGGTGGAAGTTGTACAGCAGAAGAATCTGGCCTAGATTTCTTGGCCTTCTTCTTCCCAGATGGCTGCCCCTCAGAGTGGGAAGTTCCTTCCATAGCATCTTTAGCTAAGAGCTTAAGACACTGATTCTCTAGATACAATGCCAAAGAAGAAAGCTTATTACAGAGGGTCTTGGGAATAAAGACCTGAAAGAATGAACAGGATGTATGGTCATGGGAAGCACCAAGGCAAAACAGGGAACTGCTCGTGACAGTCTTTATAGGGAATCTGTCTCCCTCACCGGCATTTACCCTTCTTAGATGACATGAAACCCATAAAGCAACAAAGAATAAAAGAAAAGATAAAATATAAAAAACCTGAACGGGGCACTTATCTGCAACGGCTTGGTAAATCAGCATTGGAACTGGTGTTCAAACCGATGAGCAAGAGATGGCGTTCAGACTGGCGGCAAAGTTTTTCTGAGGATAGTACATCTGGACATCACCTTTATGCCCTATGCTATGCAAGGAGCATACATGTGATGTACTGTGTATGTTAAAGCAATCTAAAGGCTTTGGTACACTGGCCAGATGTCAGGCCGCCCTTGGCAGGGGATCCCTAGTGTAATGACTACTGCCGCATGCAAAAATGGAAGGACATCATGGATGTACTCTTTGGTTAGGTCATTAATAGTGTCTATTAAGGAATTTCTACAACCTTTAACAAACTTAAGCCTTTCTACTGTATTGCTGTTTGATCATGTGGAGTCAGTGATGTTACCTGTTAAAGACATTAGCTCTTTTCAGAAGTGCTTTGGCCTGAAGGCTGATGCAGTCTGTCTGTAAGACATGAGGCTTTTGCCACACTGGTAGCAATTCTGGCTGTTTTCTTGAAGTGGTTGTATCTCTCATGCAGTTGGTTGTTTCATCAGTATAGCAATGGATGGTGGCAAATGTCTCAGGGGCAAAGTGGTAGAAGGCACGATTGAAAAGCTAGCAGTTACTTTTTTCTGTACTGGAATGCTTTTACAGAAAGGCACTTCAGTTTGGCTTCCTTTTTTATGCTCTTGAAGAGCTAGAGATGGATATGGTGGAGTGTGGTTGGCTGAATTATTGTAGGAAGCCAGGTTTCATACAGTAATGAGAAAATCTGAAGGTGCGTTTTTTTGGGGTTTTTTTGCGCTCTTCACTTGAAGATCTGAGAGGGTGGGGTGCTAATTCTAGTTAATCCAGCTATGTCTTTGGGTTGTCTGAGGGTAGCACTACATCATTTGTATAACTACAATATTAACCTTGTTAGTTTACCATTTTGTCTGGAACTTGTACAACTATCTACCACATATCATGTTGGTAATACTTTACTGCATTATTCTGCATTGTCTATTGTTACTTCTAAAGATTTTTTCTTCTCCAGACTTTGCTAATGATGGGACTTCCTAGATGGGCATTTCGGAATAGCAAGTTCAATAACTGAATAATAAGCATGTTCTTTTAGCCTGAAGTATGTATATGCTTCTCCAAGCTCAAATGTGAAAACAAAAAAAGTTAACCTGCACACAGCAAGAGTGGATATCCCAACACAAAACTCATCCAGGAAGACTTGCATGTCTGGGAAATATTTAAACTGGAAGTTAAGAATAAAACCAAATACATTCAAAAGAGAAATACATTTTCATTTAACACACTGCATCATACTTAATGGACCACAGAAATTTACTTTCTAAATGTACAAATGCGCAATTTCTCTGGCAGATTAAGAAAATATACTGTAACATAAACCTCCACTTTAGAAGAATAAAAAGCTTCCTTATATTTTAGCCAACAGACTGTACAAAAGAATATTTGAGACAAACATTCAAATTCAGTTTTTTAGAAATGACCAATTAACTATAGACTCTAATAACAAACTTATGTACTTCTGTTTTAAAGCCATATATAATTATCCCCAGTAAACAAACCAATCAGCTATAGAAACCACTCTCTCATACAAATATCATCTCACAAACTAGCCACTGGAGACCAGCAGGGCCTTAATCAGTGCATTAATGAAAAAGGAGTACTATTATAAGCCATGCATGCTGGCAAATGTTAATCAAGCAGTGACATTAACTATTATGACTATTCTTCTTATACCTGCCTAGGCATATGGATGTCTGTGCACTATAATGGCATATTTGTTTCTCTACTGGGGCATGCAGAGTTACATCTCAGTGATGCAAAGCCTTAGCAAGAGCTGATACTACTTTGCATCCCTACCTTAGTTCCTGTGTGCCTGCACCTGGTCCTGCTGCCATGCTCTCCTATCATTGATTAGTTAATATAGACCAATAATAGGTACAATGGTTGTGATGTCAACCTAATGGTCATCAAGATGATATTCCCAAATATGTGCTCAAATTATTTTTGAATACCTCAGTCAACAAACCTGATTAAATTACAAAAAAATACATACAGAGAAAGCCTTCTGCGTAGGCATTGTTTGAATCATAAATGTGAAAGGATAATATTAGCTCTCATTTGGGACTCAAACTGAAGACCTTCAGCATACTGTGAAGGTGTCAGTGCCACTGGACCAATAACAGCATATGTGCAGAGAGGTGTTTAATTTTTGCTATAGTGCATTACCCTTTCAGCTAGGAAACACTGAGCATGATGATTAAGGTCAAATTACAAATGTATATACATACATATACACGTACAAACATACATGCACACACAAACACGCAAATACTAAAAAAGCCTTCTGATTTGGCACTGTTCAAGCCATAGAAGTGAAATTATAACATCAGCTCTCATTTTCAGGCTCAAACTGAAGACCTCTAGCATGCTGTGCAGGTGTCACTACCACTAGAACAATAAGAGACTCTGGACAGACAGTGTCGAGTTTTTTCTCAAACCAGCATAATTATACATGAGAGAAGCAACTAAACTACTTTTTGAGCTATACTGTCTACATTTCTTTTTGTTTTGGAGATTGTGGTCCTTGCCTCGGTTTCCTAGTCCTCATACCAGAGGTATTTTGAGTTTGAGACCCCTGCTTTACAGCTTCAACAAACTTGATCTGATTTAAAAAGGAAATCTATTATATAATCGTAGGAGATACTATACAATATACTTATTCATTTTTTCTATTGTTAATATTTAACTGTAATTTTCTTGCCTCATGTTGGCACCAATGGCAATGCATTCTACAAAAAGGTTTTCAAACAAGGCAAGGTCAGGCATAACCTTATATTCCTGTCAAAAAGGTCTGTAGCAGAATATAGTAATTAACTGTTGAAGTCTTTTTGAAAAGTCCATGCTTTCAGTTGATCATATCTTTTCCTACAAGACATTTCTTTGCTTTTTCTAATTGTGTTAAGGGCCTTATGTGTAGACTGAAGAAAACAGCACTATATTCACTGACAGGACATTCCCAACCTGAACAGTTCAAAGCCATAGAAGAATATAACCCTGATGTTGCCCTGAATGACTCAGATTTGTCTAATGGTGCAGGTATTGGAGAAGCTGGCATAGAAAAGGTAGGAACAGAGCAACTAATACCATTTTGCCAACTTCAGGAAAAGGGGCATAGGTGGCACAAAAGTGTAGATTGCTGTCCGCACTTTCATTAGTAGTACACAGTATTGTGACTAGACTCAGCATGTGTGAAAGTATGCCCTGCATCGTTCAGTCACAAAAATCCAGTGGTAGTCAAGACATGGTAAGGAAGGTTAGGACTGAAGGTTTTAGTCCTCATCATAGATGACAGTGCCACTATAAGCTCCCAAATCATGCCCTAAGGACAGCAAATGGACCATGGGGCTCTTGTATCTGGGAAAACAAATGAATCAGTAAGGGGACTTGGTGGAGGGTAAATAGTCAAAATGGGGAGCAGACCTAAAAAGTTCTCCCAACTCAACTACGCTATCAGTCTTAACTCCTGTTGCTACAGTTATTAGGTTACATCTTACAGTCAAGAAAACTGATTTGACACTGAAACAAAAGCACTTCCCCATCCACACAACCAATTAGGGATAGTTATTTCAATAGTACAATATTGCAGTAAAGTAGTAGTTTTGTAGTGTTACATATAAATAAATAAATAAATTATTAAAAATACAACCCAGAAGTGAGATGCCATATAATTTATTAGCAAGTCATATTATTTCACTTTGTATCACATAGTAAAATTCTATGGGGTAGAAAGGCCAAGGACTGTCACTATGAATGGTATTTGCTTTTAGTGTAAGAAAACAGAATGTATGCATAGAAAAAAATACCTGATCACAGTTAATGGATTGCTGACTTGAGTTACTGGTTAGAAAACAGTTTTTGTAGGGGAAACATGCTGAAATACACTACTGTGGCTACCATGTTTGATTGATCTTATTCTGGCATGCGGAGTATCACTGTCAAAAACTGGGTAGGTGGGGATCAGGAGGCAAGCTGTGTATGAAAGCAAAGGATTATTACTGGATCACTGATGATCACTAATATGCCTTCAGGGAGTAGTGGTGCCTGTGTGGTAGGGGAAAAAAAACTGAAATACATTTCTGTGAACCTTATATCCTTCATTATATCTTGTTCAAATATCTGAAGTATACAGATTCAGAAAGTGATTATTTGGGGGGGGGGGGGAGTAGAGCTGTGTATGAAAGAAAAGCATAACTTAAATAACTTGATATGCTTTTCATTGAGGGATTGTGAATGCTTGTGCATGCATACGTGTGTGTATAAGAGAGAGACAGGACAGAACACATTACCATGGCTGTTCATTCTTTCAAAGTCAGTCAACCATCAGATGTATTCAAACTGGTTAAAAGACTTGTTTTGGGAGGGGAGCTGATAGCAGTTGGATGTCAATCAGGTATGTTGGACAAGTGCATGCAACAAGCTGCAATACATCTTCACCACATTTTTTTCACTTGATCACAGTCAACAATAAGAAGAGAACCCAGAGGAAAAAAAATGTTATTGGTGGGGGGTTTGGTAGTGGAGGCAGTCTATACACGAATGTAACCGATAGCTGATGAAACTTAACCAAGGAATTCTGTGTGTGTTTGGTGGGGGGGGGGGGTTGTATAAAACAAACTAAAATAAATTACTGTGGCAGAGTTGCTTTCATTGTCAAAAATCAAAGCTATAACCAAGTTAAGAAGTGATTAGTCCTGAGATATGGGAAGGCATTATGTTGTGAATGCAAGTAACTGTCAATGTGGCCTGTGTGTGTGTATATGTCTTTCTGTCTATGTGATAAAATTTAAAATACATTACTGTGTGTGAAAAACTGAAAGGCTGCCAGCCCAGATAGATAGAATTTTGTAGATAATTCTATCATTGTAAATATTAATACAATCCACAGGCTTGGTTTACAAATGTAAATGTTATGATTAAACTATATGCTTTATTGAGCTTCAAAAATTTAACCACAGTGTCCCCTGCTGGAAGAAAGCCAATAAGTGAAGCATTTTATGACTGTTTGATCTCAAAACCCGGAGACAGGATGTCCTGACTAAAGAATTCTTTCTATTGTCTGATTTAAGAGATAATTACTATGGTTTTACATGTATAATGTCTTTTATTGCTGTGGCTTCCTTGCCAGGTGCAAGCTTACAAAGAAATGTACATTTTGAATTTCTGTTAGCCAGGAACACATCCATGTGAGGCAGACTATCATACAATATTGTTTTAAAGTTCCTGTGATCTCTTGTGTTGAAGTAAGAAGTATTGTCTTGTGTTTTTATTATTTATTATTAAATAATTTTAAACATTTCAACTATGGCTGTTTTGTGTAGAGATAATTTAAGCTCTTAGAGTGCACTGCATGTATTAGGTGATACTGTACCAGCCACTCCTGAATAGCCTTCACGTCTCAGTCACACTTGCTATTTGGATAATAATATTGCACAGTAAAATTGGTCACCCTTTGGGAAGGGCCTTATAGTAGCTAATATTAGTGATTGTTGGCAGTCAGTACTACCTTATAGTCTGGGCAGAAAGGCAGCACAGCTGGAGAACCTGTGCCAGTCTTCCCCATAACTGTGTGTGTGTTTGTATCTAAATCAAATCTTAAAGTGCGCGCGTGTGTGTGTGTGTGTCAGCTACTTGGGCAGGGACACGAAGCACTGGTTGGACAGAGGGTGCTAGAGGTTTTAGCTTGACCACTAGGCTGAGATCTGGACCTTATAGCTGTGCCAGTGGTGAGTCTTATTTGGGATCTGGAGAGAAAAGGAGAAACCAGCCCCAGACTGACTGTGATCCCTGTCTGCTCTTAAGGGAAATTGTACTTTACTGTGTGTGTACTTGTTAGCCTCCCAGTGTGCATGCCCATCACTGGTGTTAGGGGTGAGGATTGAGGCTTCTTGATAACTGGGCCAATGCCTGGGCATCACATATTAATTGTTTGGCAGTGGTGGGATTTCCACATCAGATATTAATTGTTTGATAGTGGTGAATTAGCCACATCACATACTAATTGGCTTGTAGTGGTGTGAACATTGAATTCCTGTACCTTGTGTACAGTGATCACTGAAGGTGTTTTTGTACTCTAAATCAGCCACTCAGTGAGTATTCAGAGTTCAGATCACAATTGTTTTATTCCTTTTGTTAGCTTAGTTAGTCAGGGAGAGCAGGCAAGCATGTCAGCAGAGGAGTACGGTAAGCTGACAAGGAGCCAGTTGACTGAGATGCGACAAGCTAAAGGACCAGTGCATGGAAACCTGACTAAATCAGACATGATTGGAGCTTTGGTCCCAGCTGCATAAGGAAATAGCAACCAGGAGGATGATCAAACTGGCTGTGGAGATGTACAACACTCAGAAAATGGACAGCTCAACCTTTCTGCAGAGGACTTAAAAATCCATCGGGAGCTAAAGAGACTTGAGTTGGAGGCCAGGTGTTTGGAAACAGAAGCAGCAGAGAGACTGAGATGTCTACAAGCTGAGGAGAATGAGAAACTGCCATGCCTGGAAGCTGAGGAGGAGGAGAGGCAGAGGCAGCATGAAAAGGAGATGCTGACTCTTCGTCAGAGTCATGGAGGAAATGGGGAAGGGAGTAACCTAACCCCAAAAGCACAAAAGGTCAGTAAATTTCTTCAGCAGTTTAGAGAGGGGGGGATAATTTTGATAGTTTCACAATAAACTCACTCTACCTCATAAAATTCTGCATCATCCCAAAAAACACCTTCACTTCAAACCTTACTTCAACCATATTCCACTAAAAGGAATCTTTGCTCAAATAATAAATTCCTTCTTGAGGTAGCCAAACCCCTCAACTCAGAAGGAGAATCTCTCTTCTCTATGTATCCAAACTATGGAACTCTTTACCATCTATTGTACCAATACGACAGTTCAAAAAGACACTGCAAACTCTCTATACTTCTAAATGGTTCTGTTCCTGTACTTGTCCAGGTTAACTCCAAGCTACTGTTATGGCTCATTTCAAGTTTTAGCTCCACTATACTATGTAAAGAATACCTAACAGCTATTGTCTGTTGTACCTAGAAACACATCTTATATGTATTATATACCCTAATTACCTCAGTTGTAAAAGAATCTACATAATCTGAATGCATCTATTTATGTTTACACTAAAGATAGACTGAAATAGGAATGTACAGAACAAACTAAATCATGTATGTATTCTACTTAAATAAGGTTTTATTACTCTGTTAAAATCAACATAGTTTAATATTAATGTCTTATACATTATTTCTTTTTTTCTTCTTTTTTTACAACTGTTCTTGTATATTATCTACTGCAGTTCATTCTTACTGTTGTTTTATTAATGGAGATTTTTCTCCTTGGGACTCAACTGAAAATGTGCCCAGTAGACTTTCCCAGTTAACAAATGTAAAATAAATAAATAAATATGTTTGAGAGGGTATGTAACAGTATGATGTTGACCAAAGGCTCTGTTATGGCTCCTGACCCCTTACTCCATGGTAAAGTTGTAACTGTGCTGTCTAAATTAAGTGATCATGATTTTTTTTTATTATACTGCTGGTAAGTATGGTTTGCTAGAATTTTTTAAGCTAACACCTGAAACTTATAGGAAAAAGTTTTGTGAGCATAGACACAAGGCAGATGAAATTATGTGTGAATATGTTGCTGAACTAAGCACTTATTTTCATAGGTGGGTGAGTGGATGTCACATCACCACTTTTGAAGGGCTGGCAGAAATTCTGGTGAAGGAACAAGCCCTTAGCACTTTCCCTGAGGACATGAGAATCTGGTTAGCTGATAGACAATGTGCTACTTCAGATGAGTTGGGGAAGAAGGGTGACCTATACCTAGCAAGCAGAACAACCCTGCACAGGAAAGGGACACCCAGTGCTGCTCATGGGTCTAAAGGAACCCATGGTGGGAAGCTCAGACAGCCCCAACAGAATCTGTCAGTAGCAGGGGAAGCCACTAGTCCTGGTACATGTCCAGAACCTAGGGTTAAATGTTTTGAATGCAACCAGTACGGCTATGTGGCATATAAATGTCCATGGAGGCAAGGTGGGGAACCAAAGGTGAGAGAGCCAGTAAGTGGGAAGGACGAAATACCAAGATTAGGTTGTCTTGAGACAACAAGGGTACCAAACTACCACAAAAGGTTATATCCTATCATAGTGAATGGCAAAGAGGCCATTGCTAAGAGAGAGACAGCCTCTGACATAACCATTGTGAAGCCTGCAATGGTTACAGAGGAGCACTACTTGTCTGAGCAGTCTACCCCAGTCAGGGCTTTAGGAGGGACCCCATTCCATATGCAGTTGGGTGGAGTTCACCTTGACTGGGAGGGTGGAAAAGGAAACCATCAACTAGGTGTGTTTGAGGATATCCCTACAGATGTCCTGATAGGGAATGATTTTGATAATGCATTACCATGTGCTCATGCAGTTACATGAAATCAGGCTTGAAGACAAGCATGTGGGTCTGGTAGTCTGGGCGAGACCCAGACAGACCGCACACTTGCAGCCAGGACTGATGAGGTGGTTACTTCAGGGAGGGAGCTACCCTGCAGCAGTGAGACTGAATGTAAACCACAGCTGCTTATAGGTACTGATGTTCCCTTGGACAGAGTGACTACAAGCGCAGAGGTGAGTAGTAGTACTCAAGCTGACAGTGAGACACCACTGCCAGAGGATACCAGACTTCATGTGGAAGGGGAACTGGGAAGGGTTACAAAGAGAGAGTTGTGACAGGCTCAGCTCTCAGACCCTACATTACAAGACCTGAGGCAGGTAGCTAGTGAAGCGCCTGATTCTCAAGGGAAGGGGGAATCTGTATACTGGGACAAAGGGTTACTGTACAGAGAGTGGACCCCTGAGGGAGGGCTAGAAGGTGAGAGGATACAGCATTTGGTAGTTCCTAGAGCCGACCAGTGCTTCTAGCCATAGCCCATGATATTCCCTTTGCGGGTCATATGAGCATAAAACATACAAGGGACATATTATAATGAACTTCTATTGGCCTGGAACTTCCAGAGATGTAAAACGGTACTGCAGGACCTCTGAGCAGTGCCAAAAGCTAGGCAAAGCAGAAGACAAGGTGGGAGCTCCTTTGATACCTCTGTTTGTGATTGACAAGCCATTTCAGAGGGTAGCTATGGATATTGTGGGGCCTCTGAGTACCCCATGTTCCGCAGGGAAAAAGTATATCCTAGTGGTAGTAGATTATGCTACAAGATACCTTGAGGTAGTGGGCTTTGTCCTCCAGTGAGGTGGAAAAGGTGGCAAATGCTTTGTTAGAGATTTCAGCAAGGTAGGTTTCCCAAAAGAAATACCAAATAACAGAGGTGCCGATTTCATGTCAGACCTTCTGGCCTGTCTGTGGAAGTACTGTGGGGTGAAGCACCTAAAGATCACCCCTACCATCCCCAAACTAATGGTCTTGTTGAGAGGTTAAAGTCTACAATCAAGTCCATGCTACGGGCATTTGCAGATCAGTTTAAGAGGGAGTGGGACAAATATTTGCCCCAACAGTGGTTTGCTTACAGAGAGGTTCCCCCGGAATTCAGAGGTTTTTCACCCTTTGAGTTGTTGTATGGGCACAGGGTGAGGGGGGCTCTAGGTTTAATTCAAGATGAGTGGGAGGGTGAGTGTGAATCTCACGAGGAGTCTGTTGTGGCATATGTCCTAAACCTCAGGACAAGACTCAGGGAACTCATGGGCATGGCCCAGGAGAACCTGGCAGAAGCCCAACAACAGAAAAAGGTATGGTATGACAGGAATGCTCTAGCTAGAGAGTATGCTGTAGGGCAGCAGATAATAGTTTTCATTCCTGTCAGACACAACAAGCTGGAAGCAGCTTGGGAGGGACCGTATAAGGTGGTGAGAAAGGTAAGCGATGTTAACTACATGGTAGAACTGGTAGGCAGGGGCACAAACTGTACCATGTTAACATGATGAAACCTTACCATGACAGGGAAGCCCTTGTGCTGAGTATCTTCAGTAGATTGCAGGAGTTGTCTGAGGGAGATCTGATGACTGACCTCCTCAGTGAGGTTCAGAATGACACCTCAGTAGAAGGTGGAGCAATGTCCCAGCAGCTATCTCCTACCCAGGTTAGAGAAATCCAAGCAGCGTTACAGGAGTTTGGGGACATGTTCACTGGGAAACCAGGGTGCACCTACCTGGTGCAGCACCAGGTGGATACAGAACCGAAAAGGCCTGTTAGGCAGGCTCCTTATAGGGTGCCTAAGAGAGTCAAGCAGACTCTGAGGGAGGTAATTCAAGAGTCCAACAGTTCATGGGCCTCCCCAGTGGTGCGGGTGCCAAAGAAGGATAGCAGCACCAGGTTCTGTATGGACTACAGGAAATAAAATAGTCACACAGAGTCAGATGCTTACCCCATGCCTAGGACAGATGAAGCCCTAGAGCAGCTTGATGGGGCTAAGTATCTTACCAAGGGTTACTGGCAGGTGACCTTGACTCCCAGTGCTAGAGAGAGGTCAGCCTTTGTGACTCCTTTTGGCTTGTATGAGCTCACAAAGATGCCCTTTGGGATGACAAATGCCCCAGCAACTTTCCAGAGGCTGGTGGATAATATCCTAGCAGAAGCAGGAGGGTTTGCTTTTGCTTACCTAGATGATATTGGCATCTACAGACATTCCTGGCAAGAGCACCTTCAACATGTCAGGGAGGTCCTGGGCAGACTACAGAGGGCAGGGTTGACCATTAAACCGAGCAAATGTCAGGTCAGTATGGCAGAGGTCTCCTACATGGGACATAGAGTGGGGAGTGGTAAGATCAGGCCAGAACCTGCCAAAGTGGAAGCCATTCAGGCATGGCCTGCACCTGTTCCCAAAAAGCAGGTGAGGGCATTCTTAGGGACAGCAGGGTACTACAGAAAGTTCATCCCCAGTTATCGTACCATAGCTGCTCCCCTCACAGACCTGGCAATGAAAAACAGTCTAGATAAGGTAGTGTGGACTCCAGCATGTGAGCAAGCATTCCAGAAGCTTAAAGAAGCTTTGGGAGGACTCCCTGTGTTAGCCAGTCCAGATTACAGCAAAGAATTTCTTGTGCAGGTGCATGCTTCAAACCATGGGGTGGGGGACTGTACTTAGCCAGATTTCTTCAGAGGAAGAAGAGCAGCCAGTGGATTATCTCAGTCATAGGCTCCAAACCAGGAAGGAATGGCATGCACCTGTGGAAAAGGAATGTCTAGCCATAGTGTGGGCACTGCAGAAACTTTAGCCTTATCTGTATGGAAGAAAATTCACTTTAGTTACAGATCACAATCCCCTAACATGGTTACACTGAGCCAGCCAGCAAAATTCTAAGTTGCTAAGATGGAGCCTAAGGTTGCAAGCATGTATGTCAGTGCAGCGCCTCAGTGGGATTAGGAATGCCAATGCAGATGGGCTCTCAAGATAGGGAATGGGGTAAGGTATACTTGAGATCGACTTAACCCTCTCAAGCAACGTTTCTCAAGGGACACTTGAAAAACTAGCTTGAGTTCTCGGGGGGGAGGTGAAAAACTGAAAGGCTGCCAGGCAAGCTAGATAGAATTTTGTAGATAATTCTATATCATTGCAAATATTAATATAATCCACAGGCTTGGTTTACAAATGTGAAGAGAACTATATGTTATGATTAAACTATATGTTGTACTGAGTTTCAAAAATGTAACCACAGTGCCCCCTGCTAGAAGAAAGCCAATAAGTGAAGCATTTTATGACTGATCTTAAAACTGGGAGACAGGATATCTGGACTAAGGAATTATATCCATTGCCTGATTTAAGAGATAATTACTAAGAGTTTACATGTATAATGTCCTTTATACATGTAAAACCTTAGTGTTTTTATTATTTATTATTAAATATTTTTAAACCTTTCAACTCTGGCTGTTTTGTGTAGAGATAATGTGTTTATACATGTATAATGTCTTTTATTGCTGTGGCTTCCTGGCCAGATGCAAGCGGACTAAGAAATGTAAATTTTGAGTTTGTTAGCCTGGGAACCAGAGAAGTGTCAAGAATGGTGCAATGTGAAATGACTCAGCAGTACTGTGTTATCAATTTAAGACTTTCTCAGAGAGAGAGAGAATTAAGCATTTTGGATTTTGTCTGAACCTGAACACATCAACTCACCAGCACTCTGCCTTTGCTCTGTATATAAGTAGGATCTTAGACTTTAGTATTTTTCTTAGGGATAGACAGAAATAGTAAGATTAGTCTAGCTGTTTTCTGGGCGGCCATGGTGGTGCAGTGGTTGGTGTTGTTGCCTCACAGCAAGAGGTTCTCCGGTTCGATTCTCTGCTAGGGTGCCTTCTGTGCGGAGTCTGCATGTCCTCCCTGCGGTCGCATGGGTTTCCTCCGGGTGCTTCGGTTTCCTCCTATATCCTAAAGACATGCAGTAGGTGGATTGGACACTCTAAATTGGCCCTAGGTGTGAGTGTGTGCGTGTGTGTGCCTTCTGTGGAAGGTCAGGCACCGGGCTGGCAACTCGACACTGTAAAACTCCACTGCCAATCATGAGCGGACAGATGATCTGCTGTGGTGACCTCTAACCGGGAAAAGCCAAAAGGAGAAGTCGTCTAGCTGTTTTCTACATTTATACCAGACTATCCTATGATACTGTTTTAAAGTTCCTGTGATCTCTGAACTCTTATGTCATTGCATTGAAATAAGAAATATTAATTTGTGTTTTTATTATTTATTATTAAATATTTTGAAACCTTTCAACTGTGGCTGTTTTTTGTAGAGATAATTTAAGCTCTTAGAGTGTGTTGTATGTATTAAATGATACTGTATCAATCACTCCTAAATAGCCTTCAAGTCTCAGTCACACTTACTATTTGGATAATAATATTGCACAGTAGAATTGGTCACCCTTTGGGAAAGGCCTTATAGTAGCTGATATTACTAGTTGGTGGCAGTCAGTACTACCTTATAGTCTGGGCAGAAAGAGGGCACAGCTCGAGGACCTGTGCCAGCCTTCCCCAGAAGTGTCTGTGTGTTTGTATCTATGTATCTAAATCAAATCTTAAAGTTGTGTGCGTCAGCTACTTGGGCAGGGACATGAAGCACTGATTGGACAGAGAGGGTGCTGGAGGTTTTAGCTTGACTGAGATATGGACCCTATAGTCTTATTGGGGATCTGGAGAGAAAGGGAGAAACCAGCCCCAGACTGACTGTGATCCCTGTGTGCTCTTAAGGGAAATTGCACTTTACTGTGTGTGTACTTATTATCCTCCCAATGTGCATGCCCATCACTGGTATTAGTGGTGAGGATTGAGGCTCCTTGATTACTGGGCCAGTACACGGGGGTCACACTGTGGTCAGAACTTCACTTTATCTCAGTCAAGCATCAGGTGAGTCCAGTCAAAAAGTGGTAATATGTTTCAGGTGGAGGAGTAGGGGGGCAACCTGCCTGTCAAAACAAATATTCGATCTGTTTTATAAAATGCAGGTGTGTGTGTGTGTGTGTGTGTGTGTGTGTGTGTGTGTGTGTGTGTGTCAGAGAAAATGCATTATTGTGACTGGAATATCTCATACTTGATCATATTAAACATCAGAGAGGTCCCAGTAAGAATAAATCTTATTTTTGGTATTGGAAAGCAGTACCTAAGTAACAGCAAATGATCATTAATCAGGTTTGTCAGGGGCGGTATTCATGGTGTGTGTGTGTGTGTGTGTGTGTGTGTGTGTGTGTGTGTGTGTGTGTGTGTGTGTGTGTGCGTGTGTGTGTGTGTGTGCGGTGCGTGTGTGTAAAATAAGCTGGAATACCTTAATACTGCCAGATTTTCTTTCACTTGATAACAGTTAAGCATCAGAGTTGCACCTAGTCAAAGAGTGGCTATGCCCGGAATACCTTAATATAGCCAAATTTTCTGTCTCTTGATTACAGTTAAACAACATCATTGCACTTGGTCAGAAAGAGGCAATTCTTGGTGTGTGAAGAAATTTTTATTGTATGAACATGAGTGACCACTGCTCTCAATTGATATTAAACAATTTCTCATCTGTTTTTTTACAGTCAGTTTTAATGAATGTGCGATATGGGTACTGTATGTGGGAAAAACAGCCGTCACAACCTCTATTTGTAAACAATGTATGTGACTTTTTCGAAGTCAAATGAAAGAGAACCTATGAGAAAGCAACAAGCTTAAGTGTTTCTTATCTGCAACAGTAGGTGTTTGAATTTCACACTGCCTCAGGGGCGTATGGGTTCTGCAACTGCAAATATACACACTGGTATCTTCCCAGAGCTCAGAATCCCTCCTCTGACTCTCTGTGACAGGGGATTGCTCATGCCCCTACCATCAGGGAAAGCCTACCCCTGTCAAAGAAATTCAGTTATTCAGGATTTGAGTGCCAAGTAGGGTGAACCAGGGACTGGAAGCAAGAATTCCATGAAATTAACCAATCTACAGCTGTAAAACACCAGCACAAAAAGCCAAAGCCAACCAACAAGACAAGAAGTTGGAAACCATCAAACTATATACAAAATAAGGGGCATGGTGGGTGGGTGCTGCTACTGAGGCAGTGTGAAATTAGAACATCTACTGTTACATGTAAGTAGGACACATGCAACTGTACTATGTTCAACATTCACACTGCCTCAATCGCATATGAGTAGATTCCTAAATCTTTGCCTACCTGGGAGATGGAAGGATAAGGATCCAGGAGCCCTTGGAGAATGGTACTAGCAAAGCCTGTTTTAGAACTTGAGAAAAAATCCAGTCTGTAGTGCTTTGTAAAGGTATGAACAAAAGGCCAGGTTGCCACCTCTAGAATGCTTCTAGAGTCCATTCCTTTCTAATATGCCACCAAAGGGATAAGGCTCCGGTGGAATGTGTTTTATCCTACCCTGGAATAGATTTATCATAGTGGGAATAGCAAAAAAGCAATACCAGAGGACACCCAGTGAGCAATCACTTGCTTAGAGATAGGTTGACTTTTCTTAGCACCAGGATAGAAAAGAACAGCTGTTAAGCTGTCCTGAAAGGCTTAGTTCTCTCAAGGTAGTACTTGAGCTGCCAATAACATCCAAGGTATGCACAGTCTTTTCTCCCTTGTTTTAGGTTCCAGGAAAAAATGGGAGATTGATGGCTTGATTCGATTTAAACTGAGAAACAACTACTTGCATGAAAGATGGATTAGTGCATAAAACGATGCTGCCCTTCTGGAAAGTAAGATAAGGTTGGGCCACTATGTCACTTTGTAGATCAGAGACCCACAATAAGCAAAACAGTTTTCCAAGTGATGAACCTTAAATCAGCCTAAAAGGCAAATGCAAAAGGAGATAAGGTCAACTTTCTACGATTAAAGTTGAAATCCCAAGGAGAAAGAATTTGCTTTCAAGGGGATCTGAAGTGCAACACTCCTTTCATAAACTGACCACAAAAAAGAGATGAAAGAGGGGGATTTAAGGGTAGACAAGCTGAGATGACCACAAGATGCACCTTGACAGATGCATAAGATAAGCCATCTTCAAGTAACTCACACAAATATTTTAAACCACAGGGGTAAACACCCTGTGATACCAGTTAGGCACCACCTAGAAAATATCTTTCACTTGTAAACATAAGATTTTCTAGTTGCAGGTTTTCTGGCATCCAACTCTTGCTGCACACCCTCATGGAACAAGTGTCTAAAAGGTATCAACATACAGTCATCTATGCTGTTAGTAGCAATTGCTCTAATTTGGGTGCACCAGTCATACCTGACACTGTGAGAAAGCTTGTGGTACATACCATTGGCCAATTCCATTAAAAAGGACAACCAACTGTGCCTGGGCCAAAAGGGGATCACCACAATGATCTTTGGTAAATCTTTCTAAATCTTTAGAAGTACCTTGGGTATCAGTGGAAATGGTTAAAATACATAAAGGACATTCCTGTCCAAGGGAATGAGAATGCTTCTGTCCTCCAAGCATGGCTGCAAGAATGTCTTGAATAGAATTTTTCCAACTGTCTGTTTTGAAAGGAGGTAAACACAAGTATTTGAAGTAGTCCTGACATCCAGGCAGAACTTTGTCCTGAGTTTCCATTCCCAAGGGTCCCTCTGCTTAGTCTGTCACCCAACGGGTTTTGCTCTGACATGTGTGATGCCATGCTGTCTAGAAATTTGAGAAATTCTCATGAAGGCAGCTTCTTGAAGACAGAAATCCCTGAAAATGTTCTGAAAATTCAAGACTTTGTCTTCTGGTACAAAGGCCATTTTTTTCTGTGTCTATTATACATATCAGGAAGACAATTCTTTGTGATGGTGTGAGACAGGACTGTTGTAGGCTCAGCTTGAAGATGGGAGCAACTAGAATGGGATGCTAAGCATCTTTCAGATCTAAAGTCACTATGAAACAGTGGTCTGGAAGAATGAGTATAACCAACTGCAAGGTAAGCATTTTGAATTTGGGTAATTTCAAAATGGTATTTAGGCAAGACAAATCTAACACTGGTCTCCATGATAGTTCCCTTTTTAGTACCAAAAAAGATTCTCAAGTATAATTCTTTTTCCTTTTGTGGCTCAGGGACTGGTTCTAAAACTCTGGCTTGCAACTTGTGAAGGGGTACCATAGAGAACAGATGCTTCTGGTTTGGCAAGTGTTGTTGGGGATTGTCTTGAAGGGAGGAGATTTTCTGTCCAACAGTATCCTTTCTGAATTATTCTTAACATCCATTTGTCTAAGACTATTTCTGGGCAGGCTGCTGGCTGGAGCGAAAGTCTGGGGAAGGGGAAAGGAGAGGAGGGACAGGAGGAAGGGAAGGGATGCCTGAGTCTGGGCATAATAATTCTTTAGCAGGGGAATGATCTTTCTTGGGAAAGGAACCCATTTTATTTGGTTTGTAAGTATTATCCGTTTGCAATTTTCTCTTGGTACCATGACTCTTGTTAGGCTGGAATTTTCATTTGTTCTGCCCCCTGAAGTCAGACAACTTATTAGGTGAGAACCTGACAAATATGAAATCTTCAAGATAACTCATCCATCAATTTACCTCTATCATCCTATTGTTTGAGAATCTGGATGTCAGCAGAACCAAACAAAAATTCTGAATCTAAAGAAGCATTCAAAATCTCATTTTTAAATCCTCAGAAAACTTCTGCTTATGTAACCAAACATATCTTGTCAATATAACAGAAGCAGCTGCATTTGTAAAAATTCTGTCCGCACCTTCCAAGACACTCCTCAAAGCATGTTTCAAAACCTGCGTTGCAGCAGAAGCAATCTCATTCATATAACACTTCTTTTCAGCAGGCAAAGATGCAGCAAGACCATCTAAACTGTAAGCACACTGCAAAATGAACTTCCACATAAAGCCCTGATATTTTAAAATTATAAGAGCTAAATTACTAGACTGAGCCAACTTTTTCTCCTGGAATTCTAACTACTTGGCAATTTTACCCAGGAACAAGAAGCCAAGGCCCTTTTGCTTCAGTTTGCAGCTAGAGAAACTGCAGCTGGGTCAGCTGATGAAGGAATAAAGAAAATTGCAAGATCAGAATATACCTTGTATTTCCTCATAGCCTTTTTAGGAACTTGTTCACTAGTCAAAGGGGTTTTACATGCAGTTTCATAGACATCTTCTAAGGCCAGTAACAGAGGGGGGACAGCCAAACATTTGGAATCTCATCCTCAATAAGATCATAAGCTCTGCCAACCTCTGGCACAGCTCCAAATTGCTTCCAGTCAAATACACCTTTAAAACTATCTAGCAACTGTGGAAAATTGAATATTTGCTTGTATTTTGAACCTGTTTAGCTTCCAAAGAATCATATAGGATAAACCCAGTGTGCTCACTAGCCCCACAGTCATTCTGAATGGGAGCATAGCCTCTAAGATTAGCTAACTGTAAAACACTCTCCGCTAAGGAAACCACATCAGACCAGTAACATGGTACTATACTGACTGCACGTTGTGTGATGAAGATTCTGTTTCTTCTCAATATGAATTACCCTAGATGACAAAATACCGGGGGACAGAGTATTATGTCTGGCAAGGGAGTTGTTACCTCAGACCTTCCCTGCACCTAAACAGTTTGTTTCTCTTATACCTGAACTATGTAATGGAACTGCTCCAGAGGATGTGTCTGACCCCCATACCACAGAGGGCTGCAGGTACACACTGGAGTGCAACTGGATTTGATGGGGGGGAGGCAGCTGTATCAAGATTCATCAAGTCAGGGGAAAACAACACCAGCCAGACTAATACACTGGCACCATGAAGGACTGAATAAGGGCAGCTATAATAGAAAATATAAACTATGTCACCATAAATGAGATAAGGTTAAGCTGCATAAAATATATCAGAAACAGTTTAAAATGTGCTAAGCCTTGTTCCACAACTTGCACAGTATAGTAAACAACAGCACATGCAGTTACAGTATCAAGTAATATCAATTCATCCATATAGTGCCAGAAATTCAAATTTATGGCCTTAAACCAATGAGAAAACCTTTAATGTGGGGTAAATAAGCATTTACTTAAAGATTTCCATGTTGAAAATGAAAAAAAAATTACCCACAAAAAATGTAAATAAAGTAATTTGGAGTGAAAATTTAAATTGGTAGCAAATATCATACAAATTATAAAAAACTGAAAATATGCATTATTTTCTTGCCAGACTGTCAAAATGAAACAGATGAACAACAGATGCAATTAAATTGTGGCTCTACATGCATGAGACAGTCCAAGTGTTCAAGTGGCACCAAAGAACTTCAAGTTTTCCAGTACAATAATAAATAAAATTTTAACTTTTATAAAATAAAACAAGATTGTTCGTAACAAAAGACATAAAAAATTTCCAAATTAATCAGTTTCTTAGAGACTCTGCTGCAAAATAAGGCCCTATGTAAGGGATATAAAATTAGCTTTGACTTATAAACACACATACACATGAATATTTGTTTTCAAAATTTTGGCCTTCTCATGAAACAAAATATCTCAAAAATAATTATATCCATGAATCAATAACTGTTAGTCTGTACTAAACTCCTTTTAAAAACTATATTTTACTCATTTCATGATTTTAAATAATGCATATCTTTCCCCATCAAAGAAAGCAAAACATTTTCCATTGTTATTTAGTAACCGAACCAGCTGTAATACTACTAAGGCTGCCATATCTTTTAGGCAATGTAAATTTCAAATCAACTTTGGGAAAATTTAATGTACAGGATCTGCAATTACTTATATACGATAAAAGAAATTCCAAGGCAATTGGTGATTCTACATCTTCCATCCTCTAAGGACCATAGTGATAACATGTTTATGCTCGTTACATACTTTTCTTTGCATAAATTATATATGACTTAAAATGGTTATACAGACTCTATGAATTGGACAGAATTTGTACAAACTGCAAACAAATATTTGAGTGGTCTTAAAATAATTTCCACTCATCATTTTAACAATGAAGAAAGTAAAAATTCTAAACAGTGGCAGATACAGCTGAACATTTTAACTAAGTTTTTTAACTTTAGTCATCAACTAATAGGCTCAAGAATATTTGTTGAAAAAATAGTTCCTTCTATTATACTTTATTCATCTCCCTAAACTTTTCCTTTGTATTGTTTTCTTGTCAGAGGTGTGAATAACAAACATTTTAGAAATGTCTCAATGAAGTAAACATTTTACACAATGGTTGTGTATATAATACACAGCTGATGGACTGTAGTTTTTAATTACTTAATTGTACTGTAGAACTGTACTGTTTTAATCTTTATGTTGTTTGTTTTTTTTCTGAAAAAATATACGTATTTGCAAAAAGAAACACTTTAGAAAAGCCACACAACTATTAAAAGCATCATTAAGCTTACAAACAGCAAACTAGTACATTAGAATTCCCAGAGGAATTAACTTCATTAGAAAACAGCACATATATTAAAAATAAGTTATTACACAGACACACACATGTATATTTACATATATACACATATAAGTAAAACAAAAATAAATCAAAAGTATATTTATTTATTTTACATTTGTTGACTGGGATAATCCATCTGGGTGTGAGCCCATTTTCAGCGGATGCCTGGGGAGAAAGCTCCAATAAAACAACAACAACATTGACAGGTACAGTGTCAGTTTTACATAGAATTTAACAGAAATATTTAGAAACAACAAAGAAAGTACAATAGGCACTTTAGTGAAAAGGAGAAAGTTATTACAATAAAGTCGTATATGTCTATATATATATATATATATATATATATATATATATATATATTTTTTTTTTTTTTTTAAGGGCAGGGATCCATCTTTAGTTGATCATTTGAGTATACTTTAATATGTGTACATATGTATACCCTTACAAAAGAAAAGGAATTCTCAAATTATACTCTTATTGTATATACTATATAAGAATAATGATGATGATGATGATGATGATGAAAGAAAGTTCCCAAAGGGATTTTATCTGAGTCTGGAAGCTGTAATCTACCAATACACACTGCTGAGAAGATTCAAGTGTGAAATTCTTACAGCTGGCACTTCCAGTGACAGGGATTAAGCTTCATCTGACGGGAAGGTTTTTGTTGATCCCTTGTTACAAGGAGTCAGAGGAGGGAATGCTAAGCTAAGGAAAGTTACCAGTGTGGGTTTGTGCAAGCAAAGAACCCATATGCCATTGAGGCAATGTGAATGATGAATATCTGCAACTCTAAAGTCACAAGATATTTTCCAATATCTAATTAAGAAAGTATTATTAAATTCTGCTTATAAGATACTTTCCAGAACTGTTAATAAGTATATTCTACTTTAAACTACCATACTTAGTTCAAGCAAATCAGTTTATGACTCTAGGTTTGCAAATTTTATAAGATATTTCGTTACATAGCTGTGATGATAAAAATAAATTGCACATTCTAAACCAGTATTCTGTGACGCTGATGCATATAAGGCATTTAACACTATAGAGTGTGTCTGTATCTATTTTGGTATAAATTGCCTTTTGAAGTTCTAAATATTTTACATTCCTTATTTCATAAGACACCTACCAAACTGTAAATCAAAACAAATCCCTATTTAACAGTTGAGTGAGAAAGGTCATCAGAGTTGCCTTCATCACCATCATTATTCTTATTAGCCATTGAACCAGTTTTGAGATTAACAGATTCAGATACAAACATTAAACCACTACAACTTTTCAAGGCTACTTTCAAATGTACTTGCCTATGCAGATGATATCGTTTAATTTTCTCAAAAGTTCAAAATTTAGAGCATTTTTAAGTTACAGAGTACATTAAACAAATCAAAGTATACTAAACAGAAATAATTTTCTTGAAAGATAAATCAGAGGATAGACGGAGAATGTGATAATAACTGACATTTTTGATTTCAGACTGGCAATTTGCCTGACAGGAACCACATACAGCAGATACTCAGACAAAATTTATTTTTGATACTATGATAACTATGAAAATAAAATGTTTTAATATTAATTTAATTTTCACTGATAGAATTATTTTTTTTGGGGGGGGTGAAGATATAGTTACTATTCTCCGTTAATATTAAAAGCTTATTAGTTCCACCAATTTTCTCATTGTATAACAAAGTTAAAAAAAAAATTGAAAGAAGTTTATTTAGAAAATAAGATCACCAGTGGTACCGTGGATATATTACTGGGTTCAATTGCAGATGGAAGCTATGATATTAATGATCCCAAGATTGTAGAAAATATGTCATTCAATATTTTTATATGGTGTAAAAGAACCTCTATCTCGAGATATATGTTTTTATTCAATCTAAAGAATTATTAAAAATGTATTATACATGTTTCCACAAACATCCTTTCCATGGCCTGAGACTTCTCTTGAAGTTTGGGCTTTTCAAAGAATGCATATTAGGATTTTTTTTATTTTTCTACGGAGAGATTAAACATAAATCTGCTTAAATGCTCCCACCTAGTTCAGCTGTGATTATGTTATCAGTACAGAAAAGATATTAGAAATTAAAAAATAAATCTGTTTCAAAGAACAGTTGATAATTAGAAGTTATGTACTTACCATAACATTCTATCTGAGTAGATAAACTTCATTTGTCAGCAACCAATGGGTTATCGGATCCATATCGGATCCGAGCCGGCAGCTTCCAACAGCTAAGATCCGAGCTCCAAGCTCCTCCCCTAACCCATAATCCCTTCCTGACCTCAAATCGAGTTTGCCTATCCATAAACCATACAATACCAAGAACCACCTCCCTACTCTAACCAGGAAATAGTCCGCCATGACAGCAGGAGACCTTAGAACATCCATATAGGTTAGGGGGATGGAGGGAGGGAGGGAGGGACAGTTGCTGACAAATGAAGTTTACCTACTCAGATGGAACATTATGGTAAGTACATAACTTCTAAATCTGAAGTAGTTAACTTCATTTGTCCATCAACCTATGGGACAGTGTCCCCAGCTGCCTGATTCTTGGGAGGTCCTCATGGAAGGATGTTCTGGAGCACTGCAGAGCCAAAGGATGCTCTCCCTCTGGAAACAAAATCCAACTTGTAGTGATTTATAAATGTATGAGATGAAGCCCAAGTGGCTGCTGAACAAAAGTCATCCAAAGACACCCTAGATCGAAAAGCCGCAGAGGTAGAAATCGATCGGGTAGAATGGGCATGGACTCGTTGAGGTGTAGGCCGGCCCGAACTCTCATATGCCAAAAGGATACATTGGGAAATCCATCTGGACAATGTGACCTTTGATACAGGTTTTCCAAAAGAGGACTTAGCAAAGGATACAAAAATATTGGTCTGATTTCCTGTGATCAGCTGTCCTGTGCAAATAGAATCTTAGTTGCCTATGTACACCTAGAGAATGCAACTTGTATTCACCTTTGTTCTGATAATTTGGGAAGAAGACTGGTAGATTAAAAGATTGATTGATATTAGACTCCGATGCAATTTTGGGCAGAAAGGAGGGGTTGGTCCTGAGAGTGACTCTATCCTTGTGGAAGACCAAATATGGTGGCTTGGTGCAAAGGGCTTGAATCTCCGAGACACTTCTGGCCGAGGTTATGGCAACAAGAAAAGCAGTCTTCCACGATAAGTATTTTAGATCCACCGAAGTTGCAGGCTCAAAAGGAGGAGCTGTTAGAGACTGAAGTACAAGAGTTAAATCCCAAGGAGGAACTGCATCTTTTACTGGGGGGTCTTAGTAGGAAAGTGCCTTTTAGGAAGGTCTTACATAATTTGGACGAAGTCAAAGGGCCTAGATCACTCCCAACATGATAATGAGAGATTGCGACCAACTGGACTTTGACAGTAGAAGAGCTAGCACCTTGGTCGAATAAACCTGACAAAAAGTCTAGAACTGCTGGCAATGGGGCTGTAAAGGGATCTAGGTTCCAATACTCCTCCCAAATAGAAAAAGCTTCCATTTACTATTATATATTCTTCTAGTAGATGGCTTGTGAGCGACTACTAGGATAGCCTTGACAGGGGACGAGATACCGGGTGCCCTAGCTATTACAGGAACTGGATCAACCAAGATGTGAGCTTGAGGTTGTCCAGATTTGGGGTCGACAGGCCTGATGGGTGAGAAATCGGATCCAGGATGGGATCTAGAATCCATGGGGGATTCACTAGATGAGACCATAGATATAGGAACCAAGCTTGACGAGGCCAGAATGGGGCAATGAGGATTATTCTGCTCCCCAACCGTCTGGCTTTCTGCAGAAACTTCAGCATCAGGGGCAGAGGAGGGTAAGCATAAAGTAGACCGGGTGGCCAAACATGCACCAGAGCATCCCTGGGGGATTCCCTGGGTGGGGGAATTAGAGAGAAGTAGTCGCTGCACTTCGTGTTAGAAGGAGAGGTGAAAAGATCACAGCGAGGTTGACCCCATTTGGAGAAGATTTGCTTCGCTACTTTTGGATTCAGAGACCACTTGTACGGTGACAGGATGGATCAACTCTGTCTGCCAAAATGTTGGACCATCCCGGAATGTGAATCGCTATGAGAAAGCGGTTGGTGGACGTAGCCCATTCCCACACTCTCATGGCCTCCCGACAAAGTGGATAGGACCTGGTTCTCCCTTGTTTGTTTATATACCAGACAACCGACATGTTGTCTGTCTGGATCGCAATTGTCCCCAAGGGAAGAAGGCTTTGAAGTGCTTGCAATGCCAAAAGCACCGCTCTCATCTCTAGGACATTGATATGCAATGAGGTCTCCAAATGGTTCCACGTGCCTTGGACGGTCCTGCCCAAGCAGTGCCCCCCCCCACCCGAGTCAAGAGGTGTCCATGGTCACTGTGGCTAGAGGAGGGGACACAGAGAAGGGGCGCCCCTTCTGGAGGTCTGAGGACTGGAGCCACCATAAGAGGGCTTTCCTGCATATCCTGCTGAGAGGAACGAGGAAGTTCAGGGGATGTAGCAGCAAGGACCACTGGACTTGTAAGGTCCATTGAAGAACTCTCATGTTTAAACAGGCCATGGGAAGTAGGTTGATGGTTGCCGTCATCGAGCCCAGAGCCCTCAGGACCAATTCCGCTGGGGGAGCTGGGAATTGAAGAAGGGCCAGTACATGGAGTTTCACAGTATGAAGCCGGTCCGGAGTCAAGAAGGCTAGAAGCTGGTTGGTGTTCAATCTGGCACCGATGAAATCTAGGATTTGAGTTGGAAGAAGGGAAGATTTTTTGATGTTAGATGGAGAAAGTAATCCCTGGCAGTGCAAAGTAGATGCCTGGTGGGGATGGTCAGGAGCCAGTCGTCCAGATATGGAAAGACCTGAATTCCCTGGAGTCTCAGGTGGGCCGCTATGACTGTTAACACTTTGGTGAACACCCTGGGGGCTGTGGTGAGACCAAAGGGAAGGACCTTGAATGGGTGTCTGTCCATCAAAATGTGGTAGTACGCATCCTTGAGGTCTATGGAGCACATCCAGTCATTCTCCTGCAAAAGGGGGAGAATGGATTGAAGAGTGACCATCCAGAACTTTTCTTTGGCTACTGACAGGTTCAGAAAGGACAGGTCGAGGATTGGTCTGAGGTCCCCCGTTTTTTGGCACCAAGAAGAACCTGGAGTAAAAGCCTGACCGGACAGGTCTGGGGGGACGTGCTGGATTGCTCTTTTTTCTAGCAGCTGGCGTATTTCTTCGGCTGCCGCCTCCCTCTGATTGGGTGGGACATCGGGGAGGCTGTGGGGACTGTGAGGGGGATTGAGGAAGGGGATCTTGTAGCCTCTGGATATGATCTGAAGCACCCAGTGATCTGTTGTAATGGACTCCCAAGCTGGCAGGTGCCTCGAGAAATGCTCCCCGACTGCCTCCAGAGTGGAACAGTCAGGCAACCCTTCAGGGTTGCTGCGTGGGCCAATCAGAGAAAGGTTCTCTGGACCCAAAGTTCTTCGGGCCCCCTTTGCCTCTGGGGTGGCGTCCACCCTGTCCTCCTCTGCCTCTGAAGGATGAGGGGTCCGGAGCAAAACGGGACTGTTGAGACTTCAGGAACCACATCTTCTTCTGTCCCTTTTGGTTCCTGGAAAAGGACCTCTGGGGAGCAGAGAAGCAGACTCCGAAGGCAGACAATGTCTTCCCATCTTTTTCGCTCAGGACCAGTGTGTCGTGTACGGTCTTGCAAAAAAGGGCAGACCCATCAAACGAGGCATTAAACAGTTCCGCAAAATCACAGTGACCGAGTCACTCCTCTCACCCTAGTGGCATCTACCGAGCTCCTTTGCTCCAACATGACCTGTCCAAAGGGGGGCTGAGAATTTTGTTCGGCCTCTTTGGGATGGGCTCCACAGTGTCCGGTTCCTTCCATGCCCTGGTAGCAATCAGGTCTACCAGGGGATCGGCGGGAGGGGACACCCAAGAGGTAGACGGGCCTGCTTCAAACGCCTCCAGAAACACACACTCGTCAGAGGAAGGTTTTGGGGCAGACCACCCCCCGATCCGAAGCATCTCCATGATGTCTCCGAAGGAGACATCTTCAAGGGGTGACTTTGGGAAACCTTCCCCTTCCTCCAAATCTTTGTCCTCTGTCAAGGACTCAGGGGAGTCCAAGTGCCTCCTCTTGCACTTGTGTTTGTGAGGAACCTCCTCAGGGGGGCTGTCCGAGGAGGCCTCACCAACCACATCATGTTCCAGCAATGGAACTATCTGGGACGTCTGAGCAGGCTGTCCCTGGGGCTGGGTGATGGTAGGCAGACCCATCTGAGAGGGAGTGTAGGGTGGAACCGTAGCTGAAGCCGGGGGCCTGGAATCCCTCGACAAAACCATCTCCACAACATCGAACGCCGAAGGAGAGCTGCTCTCCCTAGGATCCGGGAGCAGACCCTCCCTCGGGTCAGACGTGCGGATCGGAGCCGACGCGGTCAGATCCAAAGGGCCAGTATGCTCCGACCAAGGCGGAGCCGAAGCTATACTGACACCTCTGGATCCGAAGCTCAGCTCTTGGCTCCGAGAGCTCGGATCCAAAGAAAAAGGACCCAACAGACTTGAAGGTGCCATTGGTGCCAAAGTACCCGATACTATCGGCGCCGACAGTCCCCCGGCTCTGACGCTACCCAGCTCCCAAGGCTCCGAACCCTGGTAGTGGGTCGAAGAAGGAGCAATCTGGGTGAAAAAGGGGGTTGAGCTCCCTCCCCTCGGAGGGGGGGGAGGCAGGAGCACTCCCCATCTGCAGCTGGGCCTGGAGAAACCTGCGCATCATCCGATCCAAGTCTTCATCTGACATACTGCGGGTAGACCTTGATGAGGCCACTGAGGCGGGCCAGGAGTGCCGCCTCGATGACCTCGAAGGTGACTGGGTCTCCTCCTCCTCTGGCCCCGGCGAAAAGCAGGGAGATCGGAGCTGGGAAGGAGAAGACTCGGAGGCCCTAGGAGGAGAAACCCGTTTGGCTGGAGGGGCCGATGCAGAAGCCTCGGCCCGCTGCTTGTGATGCTTTTCCCGGCATTTCTCCTTTCTGGTGGCCCTCTCCTCCTGGCCCAAGGTGGGAGGTTGAGTCCTGGCCAGGAGAGGGGGAATAGCAGGTGGTGCTGCTGCAGCCATGGCAGGTGCCACGAAAGGTCCGGTCCGGAAGACGAAGCCGGGTCCAGGGTCAGAAGTTCCACCAGAATCAGCTTCGACCTCCGGTCCTTGAGGGCCCTGGGGTTGAACGCTGCACAAATAGTGCAGCCGGCGGAGAGATGTTCAACCCCAAGGCATAAAACGCACCGAGTGTGGCCATCCGCTGGGGACAGCTTATGGCCACACTCGGTACACTTTGAAAAGAAGGTTTTGGGTGCCTCCGCCATACCTATAAGAAAACACACTCTGTAGGCCCCAAAACACACACCCTAATGCGTACACAATGGGGGGAGAAAAACACTAAAAGGGTAACTAGACACTAGAAAAAAAACACGTTAATGCTATTGGGAAACTAAGCTAACTCACACACACAACAACTATTTGTTTAAAGTGATAAGAAAAAGGATTTTTCTCACAAAATCTTCACCACTACACCTGGAAGCTCGATCAAGCTGCTGAGAGAACCGCGGCAAGCTAGATCTGGGGTCAGGAAGGGATAGCAGGGGATTATGGGTTAGGGGAGGAGCTTGGAGCTCGGATCTTAGCTGTTGGAAGCTGCCGGTCGGATCCGATATGGATCCGATAACCCATAGGTTGATGGACAAATGAAGTCAACTACTTCAGATTGTGCATTTGATGCATTTAGGGGGAAAAAAAGTTGGCCATAGTAATAAATTTAACTAGAACTATTGGTTTTACCTATATCAACCAAATTGTAGAAAGAATAGAAAATAAATTGTAGTTCTGTTAAGGATTGTCACGTTTCAATTGCTATGGAAACATATTTACAGAATGAGTAATCCAATAAAAGATATATTACTGTGTTTATTGGATTCCAATAACAAAGCAGTTGCTGGCATGGATGTGGGTTTGAGACTTGCATTACATCTGTTTATCCTGTATTAGTATTTGCCCATGATGGGAGAAAACTTCAATGAAATTCTACCAGATTACCAGATTTGCCACAAACATTTTCTAAGATGTTGGCTTTAGCCAGTATGACTACTAAAAGGAATTATCCTACAATATTTGAATTAGAATATCCAAGAGAATTATGACTTTTCAATTGATAAATAGCAGTTTATATTTCATAGGTGTTTAATAGGCTAATGACCACAAGCAACTTTCTTAGCCTAGCCATGCATTCCAAATCTCTGACAAGTTCTGATACCCTTGCTAAGTGTAAGCATGGGCCTGGGAGATTAACCATTTACAGGTTACCTGTGTCCATTAGAGACACAGGTGCCAAATAATATGAAATTTGAAAAACATTGAGCTGTGAAACTAAAACAAGATATATGTATTTAGATAATACTACAGCCATGTTTTCTTCTTCAGTCTGTCTCAACTCATGGGTATAGCATTTCTGATCAGATCTGACATCTGCAAGTTTTTTAGACTTTTGTATCCAGGACTTAGGCTCCTCTCCTCTATCCATAATCACTCCCATCCTACAGTACCTTGGATTGAGTTTTCCTGTCTATATTCTAGCCATATCTATTTTTCCAAAAAGAAAATAAAAATAATAATAATAATCATAACAATAAATAGAAAGGAGGAGACCAAAAGAAGAGGCTAGGATGCACTACAAACTCTAGGAAAGACAAGGCTCTGAACAGGTCCAGTATGGTCAATTGAGAGCAATACATGTGACAATTTGATAAGGGTAATGGAGGGAGAGGAGTCTGAGATGGACAGAAGACAACAATATGGAAATTACATAACTTATGGATCCGATGTTACCTTTTACGTCTATCTCAACTCAAATGGACAGAATCCTCAGTTACTATGCAAACCAGGAGGTCTCATGGAAGGATATTCCAGAGGATGGTGCAGCCAAAGGAAGCACAGAACCTAGCTTTCAGGTCCAGCTTATAATGTGAAACAAATGTATGAAGAGTAGACCAAGAAGTCACAGCACAAACATCTTCTATGGGCACTTTGGCAAAGAAAGTTGCAGAAACTGTGACTGCTGTAGTACAGTGGGCTTCAGGTCTGAAAGGGAGAGAAAGCCCCTTGGCTTTGTACACAGAGGTAATACAATCAGAGAGCCACCTAGATAGTGTGAATTTAGAAAACCATGTCTCAGTTTTGCCTTGGAAAAACAGTGGCACAACAAACATCACTTTTGCCTCTCAGCAAGAGGTTCCCCAGTTTAATTCTCAGCTGGGGTGTCTTCTGTGCAGTCTTCATGTCCTCCCTGTGTTCGTATGGGTGTCCACCAGATTCTTCTTTTTCCTCCCATAAGACATGCAGTAGGTGGACTGGACAAATTAGCCATAGGTGTGAGTGTGCATATAAGAGTGTGGCAGGGAAGAACTACCACGGCAGGGCTAGCCATTTGGTGGTGTAACCTTGGCTCTAGATAATTGTCACTGTTGAAGTGACACCCCTGACCCCATGTGCAAAATGGGAAAAGGGGTTGCGGATGGGTGGATGGATGAATGGATGAATGGACTTGATCAGACTGCCTAAAAGCTTTGGTACAATGCAAGTAGAATCTCAAGTGTTGAGCATCGTGCAAATGCAATGTATATTCTCCTTTGTTCAAGAAATTTGAGAAGAAAACTGGCAAGTTAATGGTCTGATTCAGGGCAACTACTGATGCCACTTTGGTGAGAAAATTAGTTTGAAGGAAAAACCCTATCATTATGGAAAATTAGAAAAGGGGCATTACATGACATGGCTACCAGCTCAGAAAATCCTCTTGCTGAAGTAATCACCACCAAATCCCTCATGACAGGAATTTTAGTTCTAGTGAAACTTCTGGTTGAAAAAGGTCTAGTTAGTGCCTGAAGCAACAGAGTAATGTCCCAGGAAGGAACAGAGTTCCTGAATGGTGGTCCAAGAAGGGAGGTTCCTCATAGAAAAGCCTTAGACAATTTCAATGAAGCAACCAGGGTCTGATTTTCTCCAACATGAAATTTAAGAGATGGCTGCCAGTTACACTTTGCTGGTAGAAAAACTCACACTCTTTTGAAACAATCCTGCCAAAAATTCTATAATGGAAGGTATCTATTTTTTTGTGGAGAAGCTAGGATATGGAGTACAGTGGAAGAAAGACTGGCATTTCTGGCCATCTTTGGAACTGGAGGATCCAAGCAGTCAACTTGATTCCTTTGAGGTCTGGCGAGACTGAATGGGCAGGTGAGGCAGTAGGTCTGGAAGAGGATCCAGCACCTAGGGTGAGTATTTCAGATGAGGCCAAAGGAAGTGCAACTAGATCTGATGAGGCCAAAAGGGAGCAATGAGAATCACTTTTGCTTTATACCATATTGCTTTTTGATCATGAAAAGTTCACAGCAAGGTTGGCCCCAGAAGCTGAAGATCCTGGGTGCCACTGAGAGATGTAGAAACCACTCACTAGGGAGGATAATGGACATGCTCAATTTGTCCTTCAAAACACTGGAACTCCCTGGGATGTGAGTTTCCACTAGAAAGCATTGGGAAGATAACATCCACTGCCAGACCCTCGTGGTTTATCAATATAACATACACAAATGGGTTCCCCCTTGCTTGTTGATGTACCAGACTATGACCATATGTCTGTCTGGATGGAACTCACACCCCTCGAGAGGGAGTCCTGAAGGGACTGCAATGCTAGATGGACTTTCACATCTCCAAAATGTTGATCTGAAGTTTGGCCTCTGAAGCTATCCACATGCCTTGGACTGCCACTGTGGCACTGGGAGATGTAAAGATGAAGGGGCTATCTAGAACTACACGTAGGGATGTCAACCACCATTAAATATGATGTCTGCATATTGACGATGGACTGGAAATTGCATGTTTTGATAAAGTATGGATCATTGGACAGAAAGAGTCCACTGCAGAACCTTCATGTGAACCCTGCATGAGCAACCAATGTAATCAAAGCAGTCATTAACCCCGGTAATTTAAGGATCAGCCTAGCCAGGTTCTTGGAAAAGAACAGGACTTCAGAAGCTTGCTGACTCAGATGGAGTACTCTAAAATCCAGGAGCTTGGCAATTTGAGAAATGGTGTCCAGATGGCATCCTATGAATTTTATTGACTGGACCAGGGTCAGCTGTCTTTTCTTCAAGCTAATGGTAATACCTACAAATACAACTTAAAAAAAGCAAAAAATAAAATTTTAAAATACCACCAAGACCACCCATCCAAGAAGTAAGCGATTTTAATGAAACACTTAGTGCCTCTGCTTGCACAGCCTTCCAAGAGTAAAAACACTACAAAACACTCTTTACTTAAATACAGCATATTGCACAAGACAATTAATCCATTAAGCATACAGTTTAAATCACATACTTCCAATTACATTCCTTCTTGAGTCCCTGAGGCTCCAAAGTACCATACTTTAAAATCAAGAAGGTTTCTTTTTTTAAGTTTATTTTTTAAGGACGCACATTCACCTATGCCAACTTGCAATTTTTCCAGAACACAAGCCCTAAGAGAATCAGGATCAGAAATGTGTACTGTCATGAAATGGCTCCCAAGGGGACTCTCTAGTTTTTTTTATTTTCTATGTTCCTGTAACCGGACCCTAAAACTCCTATAGGTTTCCCCTATGTAGAACTTATTGCATCCACATCTCAGCACATACACTAGCCCCTCAGTATTACAACTGTATTCATACCTAGCTGTAAATTTAATACCATTAATATAGGGAAAATAACTGACCACATGACGACAGATGGAACAGCCATCACATGGAACAGTGCCCTTATTTGTGCTTAAATTCTGACTAACATTAACATCTGGTAAACAAAATTTGTTATGTACCAGAATATCAGCCACATTCCAAGCTCTTTTATATGCAATACTCACAAAGTCAGGTAATACAGAGTTCAAAATGGTATCCCTTAGAAGCATGGGCCACAAACTACGTGTTTTTTTAACGGTTTCCTCAGTTATAACATTATAGGTTATCACTAAGAAAACTTTCTTCTGGTCCCCATTATTTCCAAGTGTGTTGGTGGATTTGTTTCCACATGTACCAACTTTATATCCCCCACTAACACGGGCATAATGAGAGTATCCCTGGGGGTTAGAAGAATACCTCATGTCCATGATTTGTTGTTTAGCTTCCCTAACCAACTGAACATCATAGCCTCTTTTAATAAACATATCTTATGCTTCTGTTCTCTCTCTGTCAAAGCTCATATCAAGGCTACATAGCCTATGAATTCGTAAGAATTCATTATAAGGCAGTACCTTGACCAAATGTTTGGGGTGACAACTACTCCCATATAAAAATACATTTCTATGTTCAAATTTCCTATGGAAACTAGTTGTAAATCCATCTAAGCTAATATCCAGAAAATTCACTTGTGGGCCAAGCTGTATACCATCAAAGCTTTAGCCCATAGTATTAGATTGTAAGTCATCGACAAACCCAAGGGCTTCTGCCTGGCTTCCTTGAGATAAAAAAATAAGATCATAAATAAATCTAAAATCTAAAATAACTTTTGATCTAAAAAAATCATGTCTATAAACAAAATCATCTTCAAGTTTAGCCATAACTAAATTAGCATACATGGGGGTGAAAGCTGCCCCCCATAGCAGTGCCCTGTAATTGCTGAAAAATGTTTCCATTAAACATAAAAAAATTATTTTTCACACAAAACATAACTAAATCTATCAAAAATGAGACATGGGAGAGTCCCCCAGGAAATAGAATAAGGCCTGAATCCTTATTTTATGCTTAATGTTAGTATAAAGACTTTTGACATCCAGGTAGAGCCAAAACATGTTCATATTCCAAACTTTCCCTTTTTATTTTGTTCAAAAAATCCTGGCTATCCCGAATATAAGAGGCTGCACTCATTACATATTTCTTAAGATGTCCATGTATTAGCACACTTCTGATTTTCAAAAAGTACTTCTGTGCAGACACTATAGGTCGACCACTAAGGTTAGTTAGACCATTGTGTGTCTTAGGTAAACAGTAAAAAAAAAAATTTGTTCAACCTCAAAATTAAGTGTAGCAAAATATCCTTGCAAAGTGCTGTTTAGAAAAAGTGGAATAAAAGAGCATTTAAGAGAGATAGCATCAGTGTTCAGTTGGCAATAAGCATTAAAGTCAATCTCAAACAAATCTTCCTGAGAGGACAAACATGAGTGAAAAGAATCATCATTACCACTTTCATAACAGTCAGTAGGCACAACCCCTCCCTCTTTTTTTAAAGGAATACACCAAATGCAATTTTCTACTGAAAGAAAAGATTTCACTTTTAAGTACATGTATTCTTGGTAAAGCAGCTGATATAAATTTAAGGCTAAGACATAATACAGACATAACCACATCATAAATTTCATGTTTGGACAGATTTAACACATGCAAATTGTCACAAAATACATTAATACCAGCACTTTTTCTTGTTATGCTGTCCCTTCTTATTATAGTTCTTTTTCTGGCCCCATTCATTGCGACCCCGTTTTCTGTTGTTAAAGTCTGTTCTGGCAGATCTGGAATTCCGAAAGCAGTTCTGCATATCTTTTGAATTTTGTGCTTTTGGCAGGGCTGGAAACTGTTCCACATTTCCCCCAGCTCCAGCAATCACATCTGCCTCCTCAGAAGCAGCAAAAGAAACTAAGAAGCAGAAACATTTTTACCCCAACTAGCATCGTTGCTGCCATTGTTACTTCTGCTTCTAGATGAAAAAGATCTATTGTTTTTTCTTTTCCAAAGAAACACTTTATCAAGACTATAATCCTTAATGTCTCTATTAATTTTGTAGCTTTTACACTCAACTAGTAATTCTTCACAGTCCACAAGTATGCCATTAATTTCTTCCAACATACTAGTCAGTTTAACAGATGTTAAAAGTTTATCTAGTTCAACACTCACCATTCTGATTTCTTCTTTAAGCCTTCGTTTCTTTAACTCATCCCTCTCAATTAGGATGAATACCCATTCGGTAGAACACTGGTGAGCTGCCTGTACCCATCGAAAGACCATATCCTCAGCATTCCCCTCCTCAACAAAGGGGGTTGTAGGTGCTTTGTATGCTCGCAGACCTCTCGGGGTAATACTCAGCTGTACATACCGCTGAAGACAAAGAAAGTTGATATGTGTACTAGCCTCCTTCTGCAGCAGATTTTCCAGCTTCTCCCTCAGATTTACAGCCTCTGCTGATAAAGTAGTCACAGTGGAAGAACCCAAAGTTTGAAAAGGGTTCACAAAACGACATTCTTAATTGGATTGTAGACTAAAGGAACTTGAACAAAAAGTTGTGAAGGTACGTAACTTACAATGTGACACTGCGTACCTAAAAGTATGTGTGCTTAGCACAGAGTGCCTAGGGGCCTGCATGTTTATAAATTTCTAAATGGTTTGAAAAATGGGTCAGAAAGAGTGTGACGAACTTCTTGATATGTTTGACTGTCACGGCATAGAACTGATGGAACTAATCATTAGAGTGAACAACAGAGTGAAAGAACTGCTAACAGATAGAAAATATTAATGATGATATTTTAAACGATTTACACTTTGACAAAGTTACTTTGAAATACAATGCTTTGTTTGATAAGACTGAAGAAGACGTTGAGGTTAATATAGAGTGTAAAAAAAGGAAATTAATAAGGGATGAAAATGAGTATAAAAACAAGGTTGCCTACCCCCTCCCCAAATCCTAGGAGGAAAACACTAGAGAAAGTGTTAATGATTTTAGGAATCCACCTACGCAGGAAAGGCAAGGTGGTTATCAATTTAACAGTGAGAGAGAGATGAACTATGACAGTGAATGCCCACCTATTAGGAGGTCAGAAAGATTGCAAAACAAGTGTAACAATTTTAGTGGTACTAACAAAGTTTTTTTATAAGCTCCAACAGGGGACAGAAGTTACCCATACAGGAATCAATACCAGAGGGGGAAAAACAGCTACAATCAGAGTAGGAAGAATCTACTGAGATTATTAGCTCCTTTGGGGGAATTTATAATTATGCTGGTATTACCGTAGATAAAAAATATTTTCCCTTTTAAGTAAAGGAATAAAATTTGTACCCACAAAAAAGGATGATATTGTTAATATTATTACTGAATTAAAAATGTTTACAAGAAAAATAAATTTGAAACTTATGTTTAAGGACAACATTGCTGAGTCAGGAAAGGATATTATAAAGAAGAAAAGTTGTTTTAATCCCCCCCTTCATCCCCTGATAGCTCAGTTTGAGAAAAAATGTTCCCAGAAGATATATGATATGCAAGGTAAGAATAAAATTAAACAATATAATTTAAATAGGGAAGAGAATGAATTGTTGATAAAGTTACAGAGAAATGAAGGGTTGAGATTTATGAAAGCTGACAAAGGGGGTGGTATGGTAGTAGAAACTACTGAGGATTATAATGCTAAAATATTTACCATGTTACAGGAAGAAGGTAAATATGAGAGCGTTTCTAAAAACAAAATTAACATCGCACATAGGAAAATTCAGTTAACATTAGAAGATTCCTTATTTCAAGGAGTCATAAGTGAAGAGGTTTTTGAATTCCTGATCAACAACAATCCAAAAGTACCTATTGTGTTTGGAATTCCAAAAACACACAAAAACATCATTGATTCCCCTTCTAGATTAATAATTACTAGTCAAAATAGTTCAACATATTCACTTGGTGTATTTACTGACGAGTGGTAAGAAAACCTTTGAGAACTATTGATTATATTCTCAATGATTCCTGGGACTTTTTAAGTCGAATAAAAAATTAGTATTTTGATTGTGATACTTATTTTTCTACTATTGATGTTGTAGATCTCTTCACGTCTATTCCCCATGAAATAGGGCTGGAATATTTCCATAAAGTTTTACTGGAAAGGAATTAATTATGTAATACTATGATGAATTTTGTGATGACGTTGATGGAAATTGTTTTGAAAAACAACTTCTTTTTTGAGGGGGAATTTTATAGACAAATACGTGACGTTACTATGGGTACTAGCTGCACACCCTTATTTATAAATCTGGTTATGGTGGGTTGGGAGGAACATTATGTACATAACACTCCCTTTGTGGACTGCTGGATTAGTTATCTAAGGTTTCTGGATGACATTTTTATCTTGTGGAAAAATAATGTTCAACATGAAAATTTTATCAATTACTTAAACAGTTGTGAATATTTTAAATTCACAGGTAACTGTAATGTTGATAACATTGATTATTTAGATGTTACATTTTCAAAGAATGTTGAAAAGAAATGTTTTGAATCAAGGATTTACAGAAAACCTGCATTTTCCAATGATTACTTAGAATTTATGAGTAGCCATCCATTGCATATCAAGAGGAATACAGTGAAGGGCCAAATAGTCCGTATTGCAAGGATGTGCTCGAATTTAGAATTAGTTAAGTTAGAAATGAGTAAATTGGTAAGTTTTTTTGTAGAAAGGAAGTAGCCTTATGAATTTGTGCTACCCATTTGCCATCAAGTTATAAGTGAATGCGGGGTAAGATATAAACCACTGCTGGGTGCTAAATGACATGATGAAAATGAAAACAGCACTCAATCTAGAGGTGATTTTACCCAGTCAGTGGTTACCACTTATAGTGAGAACAGTAACAAGATAAAATCTATTTTAAGGAAAAACTGGTTACTGTTTAAAGGGAATAGAGAGATGGAAGAAATTCTTGGACCAGAACCAACATTTGTATTCAGGACCAACAATAATATGAAATTTTTATTAGAACATTCTATTTCTAAACCTTTCACAAATACAAAAGGTACGATGAAATGTGGTGCCTGTGAATATTGCAGGCACATTATGACATCCCCAGTAGTTCACATTGAAGGGACTAGTTTTGAAATTTAAGTTGGTAAAACGTAACTAATACAAATGGGGTGGTGTATATTGCTGTTTGTCAGACCTGTTTCCATTCTTACTTAGGTAAAACTGAGAGGATGCTGAAAAACAGGATATACGAGCACCTCTATGATATCAGAAAACAGGATGACAACAATGGGTTATATATAGGCATATTAAAACCAACTCTAATCACACTTTTCTTTTTGGAATTCTGGAAGTTGTGTCAAAGGATATAAGGGGTAGAGATTGGAAGAATGACTTGGAAAGAGCTGAAATTAAATGGCAGCTACATTATAATTCTAACGTTATACCAGGATTAAATTACTTCATTTCTCTTAAGCCTGAATTAAAATATAGGGCACAAAAATTAACTTCAGCACTAATGTATATATATATATATATATATATATATATATATATATATATATATATATATATATATATATATAACAAAATCAGAGTGTTCTAAAGTATGTTTTTTTTTTATGTTATTTGCATATTTTATTCAAATTTTATTGTGATTGGTTGATGTCTTTTTAAATAGAGAATGTTCAGTTATTTTCACAGTTCTGAAGAAGTCCGGATGGACGAAGTCCAGATGGACTGTGGATATTGTGTTACTGTGGAATATACATTTCTTACTTGTATATGCTGCTAATGCTGTGGAGTTTTTATCACATTGTGGAATAAATTGTGTTTCATCACTCGAGTGACTTCTGTGTTTTTCCAGCATACAGAGAGTGTTCTTGGTGTCAGTTTGTTTCTCTCTGTGCTGGTTTTTGTTTCAAATGTTACTGAAATACAAGTCCAATTTCCAAACCTGTCCAAAGCCCTGGACTCCCTACAGGGATGGACAAAAGAGCTCTCTTCTGACAGTTCCTTTTTCATGGCTGCCCCAACCACGATGGCATCTATGGTGGGACCCTTGCTCTAATGAGGCCTATTCTTATGAGTAAGCAAATTTTATTAGACTTAACTGGTACTGACTCCAATACATCCATTTTCTTCTACCCCATGAGAGACCAAATCAATTGAGCTCATCAGCACAACAACAACCCTGGAAGTATATGGGCCAGCCCCAAAAGCCTCAAGGAAAACCAATGCCTCTTGGGAGGAAATGTTAGCAGATCAACCCTCTCTCTGCTTCACCAATGCTAAGAGGTCTCAGAAGGAGACATCTTCCAAGGGGTATCTTGGGGAACCACTCCCCTTCCTCAAACTCAGTATCTTTAATGAAGGACTCCAAAGGGGGATTTATATGTCTCCTTTTAGTAGACCACTTCCTATACACCTCCCCAGCAAGAGTCACTGGGAACAGCTCAAAAGTGGAAGGTGAACTCATCTGGTAAGTGTCCTTGAAGAACTGTCTGTCCCTGTCTGAATGAAGATTACAAGAAGGAACTGAAGAATCCAGAGGTGATCAAGTTGGAGGAAAGAAAGAGTGAGAGACCTCCTGTCTTGATCTGGAGACTATCCTTTCGAAAGCTTTGAACACTGAAGTCAAGAAAGGAAATGAGGAAGAACCCTAGGGATCCAAAGAACTCAAAAGAGGCACCTCTCAGGATCCAAACCAACTCGGCTCTGAAGCAGACTTGGAGAAAGATATCTAGGGCTGACACTCCCAAGGGTAGGATACCTCTTACAGCCATGGTGTTGATGCTGATCCCTGGGTATCAGCTCTGGTCTCTTGGTTCCAAGGCCCCTCAAGATCAAACATAATCAGAATCGAATGGGTAAAGGAAACAGTCAAAGCTGACCAAGCTATTGATTCCAACAAGGACATCCCACAGGAAAGACTCTGCTTCATAGACACTGGATCCAAGACCAGACCAGAGAAGGATACACTGGAATGATGGTTTTAGAGTGCGAGCCTACCACCCCCCGAGGGGGAGGTGCTGGGAGGAACCCTATCTGGGTTTGAGTCCTCAAATATCTGCAACATTCTGTTGATGTCCACTTTAGGCAGACTCCTTTATGCCCAAAAGGATCTGAAGGATGTCGTCACCAAAGGAGGTCTACAAAACTGATATGTCATCTCTCCTGCAAACTAAGAGAAAATCTCAGAGGAGGAGAAGGAGGAGGTCATATCAGAACAGTTCCCTGGACAGTATTCAAATTCAACAACCTCAACATTTTATGAGCCAGGCCCAATGGACCCAAAGGTTCAGGAGACCTTTTTCAAACCCTTTCCTTTTCTTTACCATCTGGTTTGTCTCTTTGTTTCTCCCTCTCTTTGTCTTTTCCTTTTTTCCTTTTCTTTGGAAAACTTTGCCTTATTCCCAAGCTTTTTTCCAGAAGGGGAAGCAGAGTTTCAACAGAAGGGGTAATTTCTCAAGTTTCAACAAGAGCTCTAGCCACATAAAGGATGCACGACTCACACTCCACAATTAAGTGATCCACTTCTAAAGAGTGCACACAGAGCAAATTGGGATCCAAGGGAAATCTTGTGCCTGCAAGCAGTGCACTTTCCGAATCCCAAAGTCTTGTCACTCATGGCCCAAAAAAACAAACACACTTACACAACACTAAGAACAGCCACAGTAATAACTATTAACAGCTAAGAATAATTTGTCTGAACACAGACAATCAGAACCCTACAGGTTGATAACACTAAGAAAGGACATTTTTTTTATTAAGGGAAGAGGGAAGGTTAAAAGTATATGAAAAAAAATGAGAAGGACTCACAAAAGAGCACTACTAAACAACCTACAACTAAAGATATCTGAAGGACACCAAAAAGTATTAAAAAAACTCTTGAAGAAATACGAGTTATAAGCTACCAAAGGGCTGAGCCCACAGATTGTGTCCAAAACTAATGCAAACAAGATCTGAGGAACTGTAGGACAGGAGGGATTATGGGCAGAGGTGAGGAGCATGACCTCTGGATGTAAATTACAGATCTAATCAGATTCGATATACCCATGAATTGAGGCATACTGAAAAAAGCAACATTTCATCATTACATTATAAGTTTTTTTTTGTTGCAGGTGATGGGAGTTAGGGGTTTGGGGGTTGAGGTTATGGGTTGAAATATCTATTTAAAAAATAAAGACTTTTACTTTAATAGAATTGAAATTAATTGTTTTGGGTGTGATGTTTTCCTATTTCTAAAATAAATTAAAACACACACACACATTATATATATAAGAATCTGCCTTAGTAGTTTACAGAGAACCATTAGTGATCATGACATTAAAAATGTCATCCACAGAGGTTGACAATGGCAGGTTGATATTGGCTCACTATCCTTGGTGGAGGGAGGCAGCCCATTTTGCTGCAGATTTGACATAGCAAAGGTTAGGTGTATTAAAAGGTAAAATAAATGGCCAAGGTTGAGCACCCATCAAAAGAGAACACATGCTGTAGCCAGGGGATACATGCATGGAAGTATGGGTAAGTGGTCTCAAAACTGTAGATGTCTCAGTCATCTAGGCTCCCAAAGGGAACAAATTTCATAATAAAGCTGAAAACACCATGATGGCTGCCTGGATAGTGACCCTTCTCATGGAGTTTAGCCTACAGAAGGCAGCTGATGGTTGGCAGGCAAAAATGAAAAGTATAAAATACAATAAATAAATCATATGATGGTACATTTTATCTACTTTTTTCAAAATATTTAGTAGCTGGTTGTCAATATTATTACAGTCATCGTGTTGTATATGCTGAGGAGTTAAGGACACTGCCATATCTGAGTCCAGCAACACTGTTTCCAAACCGGGTAACGTGTTATGTAATTAAAGACATTTAATTGTAAATCTGAAGGGAAGCAGAGGCTAATTATGCACACTAAAATTAGGGATCCTTCTATTTTCACTATTTAGCATTCTTGATGTGAAAGCCAATGGAACTAGAAGTACACATTAAGAACATAGTTTGTGGCTATCTCGGGCATAACTGTTGAAAAATCACACTCTCCTCAAAGAGAAGGAAGGATGAATACTTAAGGTATACATGACACACAACACATGAGCAGAATATTATTAACACTGAAGGAAAGAGCAAAAATACTTAGATTTATTGAATGACAATGAAATGAAATGATGTGTACCTGAATGTTACTGAATATTTTTCAAACTAAGTGCAAAGTATACCAGTAATGTAGTATACAAGACATTAATGTAATGCAGCACTGATATTTTCTTTCTTTTTTCATGACTGCAATATCACACATTCCCTTCAAAACTTAAAAATGTATAATTACCGATAATATACTTTTGCACAGGTACTACTAGAAGGACAACATAGTGTACTGGCACTCGACTTGTGAAATTTTGAAGTACTTGGTCTCAAAAGGCAGCACATTTCAGCACAAAAGAAATGTCTGCTTTAAATTCATTATTTAAAATTCTCCCTGTAAGCCAGCTTCAAATATAGGCTGACACCTCATCAATATAGAGATCCTGTTCGTGCCACTTGTAAACACCGTCTCCTGCAAACACCTTTGAAATTTACAGCTTGATACTACCAAAGAGGAGACTCATTATTTAAACTGAGATTTCCTGAAAGTCTTAAACTACAGTTTTCATGCAAAACAGAAAATCACTGCCAATTTTTGGGACTTCATAAATATTGCTGTAAAGATTTATTACTTTAAAAACAATAATCCGTCACAGACTACTGCAGAAACTTGCTTTGCAGTGAAGTCATTACCAGGTCAAAGGTTCAGGTGTCTTATGCGGAGTATTGCTGCTGTTATATGTAGCAGTTTCCATTGTCTATAACTTGAAAACTTTCAATAACCACGCTCCAGAGGTTCCTCCTTCCCAAAATGGATTACTTTTAATATATATTATTCGTATCCAAAGGAGGCCAAGTTAAAGTATAAAAAGCAGTTTCATAACTTTTCTAAAGCATGGAAAGTCCATCCCTGAAACAATTACATTAATATCTAAAAATAAAAGCACTAACAATCAAGAAACATACTGACAAGAATTAGATATGTAATATAAGCAAAAATTAGTATTTTAGGAGCAGTATGAGAAACATTTTGCACATGTATTTCAGTTTGAAAATTTAAAAGAGTATATTTGAAGAAAAACAGTTACCAGTAAGTTAATAACTGCGGTATTTTGTAGATGCATGAATATCTTGAGGACTCCAAACAAGAGGCATTTTTACTTCTAACTGTTCTATACTGATCTATTCAGTAACAATTCCAGAACACTTAATCTCCCACATTATAAACAGAAAAACTTGAATGAATGTATCCATTTGTTTATTTATTTATATTAGTTTATTGGGATAGTCCGACTGGGTCAGCAAAAGCAAACCCCTTTTCAGTGAAGGACCAGGGAAGGCATGCCATAATGAGGGAAGAAAAGGTGGGTAGAATGGTAAAGACAATGTTTGGTTAGCCTGGTGTGGAACAAGTGCTGTTTGAGTTTAAGGTTTGTTACTGTCATTTTGTCTGAATAGTAGCGTCAAGAAGTTACACTGTCTTTATACATAGGATGTGTACTTTATACATCGGAGTACACAGAGTTACCAGCTGAATTACTACATGGGATTATGTGGAGATGTAGCTTGTTAGTGGAGTGAAGCTGTCTATTTGGTGAGCGACGCTGAAGACTGCTGCTTAGGAATGGCCATTGGTTAGGTCTGTAGATGAGTTTGCATGTGGTTAGCAGTTGTGAGAAGGATAAGTAGTGGGGTAGTTCTAGCCATGAAAGTTTTTTTTTTTAACAAGGCAGTGGTGTGCTTTATAATGTAAATTGCTAGCAAATTTTGTGAATTTACTATAACATTGTTCAAGAAGGTTGGATTGTGAGGCTTGTATGTTAATCAGTATTGGAGCAGCATAGAGGTGTGTAGAAAGCAGGAAGGTTGAAGGAATGTGTATTCTTGCAGAGTTTGTTAAACAAGGAAAATTAAGCAATTAATTAATTAAGCAGTTCAGTTTGTCAGACTACTGTATGCTTGTTTACTCATTTCAGAAGCGAAAGGATTGCCACAGTTGCTCTTCTCCTTGAAATAAAAGAAACAAACTCATTCCTAAGCCACACACTGCCTGTAATCTATCAATGGTATGCTAAGCATGGTTATGTGAGAGGTGGTCATGTACAAGGCTGCAATTCATTGTAGCAGCAAGTGCTATGGAGAACTAAGAAATTAGCATGGAAAATTGTGCATGCAAACAATTATATAATCACATGCAGACGAAGGTAAATTGTTTAATGAGTGCGTAATGAGATGCAAATGGGCATCACTGAAAGCATGTCACATGCCATAGTCACAATGTGTATTAGGTGTGCAGCAACACATGTGTCACTAACAGAAAACAGAACTCAGAAACGTTTGGAGATGCAACAAGTTAAGATGTTCATTGAAGCAACAGCATTCATGATCCAACTCTTACTGGTAATCAGCACCTGTACCTTGCATCCACTACAAAAATGCAGTGGCAGGCAGCATGAAAATGGAAATGTCAACAAATTACATATACCATTTTCATGTGAACAGATGAACTGGTCAACATGTATCGCTCACAAACAGGATCAGGAGGAATGTGTGGACTTCCTATAGTGACAGATACTAAGGTATGTGTAGCTGTTACAATATTTGCCACGTGTACCTTCAGAGATAAACAGGGGACACCATGGTTATACCACTGGCATGAGCTTGCAGAAGACGTATGCCAGTGTTTGCAGAATACTCTATATATTTTTCAATATCCTACTTCCACGTGGGGAGCAGTTTATCTGTTTCTCCAAAAAAGAAGGGGAGAACGTCACCACCATGCATGACTTCTATGACACTGATTATTTCTCACAATGTACTGGGTACTACAGATCACACTCAACTGCAATAAAGGCCCCACATGGTGTCCATAGACAAAGATATGTCAAAATTAAGGAATACCATTCCATCAACTGCCAAGTGGTGTACAGTGCATTGGGATTGATAACCAAAGTGTCTACAGAGAACACCGATGGTAGTGTCTATGATTCCCATATATGGCATAAATGTCATCTATATCAGCACTTCCTGCACAGGAAAATTGCACAGGGCTGCCTAGTTGATAAGTGCACTGTGGGAAGCAGACATGCATATAGCCAAAGACAGTGTGTACATAGGTCTCACACAATCCAATACTTCTACTGTATTTCTGACAATACAAGATACCCAGTGGAGTCCTGGTTGACTGCACCTGTAAGCAACCCACACAACATCTCCAAACAGCAGTACAACACCAGATAAGCTGAAACCAGAAACATCACTGTTTGTATGTGTGCTCACCCTGCTGAAGGTTCTGGGGCCTGCTTGGATACATCTTGGGGTCTCAGTAGTATGTCCCTTCCACAGCCTGCAAGATGTTCATATACGAGTCTGCATGCTATGTAACATGATTACCAGGAAGCACACAGACCATCCATCTGGGAATTCTGGGTCCCAGCATAGTTGCCTGTGTCACAGTTAAAGCACCACCATCAGTCTGCAATAACAGTGAGGCTGACAGAGCAGCAGGCATACCACAATCATCCAGACAACTATGGGAATATTATGAGGCAGCTCATGCAAAGCAATGACATCTTGTCCACCTACATGGACCCATGGCAAGCAGACAGTGAAAATGTGATGCTGACTGTCAGTAAGTGCTGGCTCATAAACAAGCATCTTTGTCTATCAAAAAAAATGAAGGCTGCAGTGTTAGTTACATGAGAGAGAGTGCAGCGTGTTACAGTCATCATTATTTGCAGAGCTGACAAGGGACACAATGGCTGGCATTACAACTTGGATGGAGGGAATACCACTAAAGGCAGAGAGAGGAGTCCTGTGGCAAGGAGTTCTATGTTTCTTATTCAACATCTTCCAATGACAGGCAGGGGGTAGCATTCCTTGACCACAGTCTGGGGCCACTACACACAGGACTACAATGGCTAGGCTACAGGTCTCCTGTGACAGGGATGTTTTACTGCTGGGAAGAGTTGAACCAGCATGAATTCAGCTAGCAAGTTATCTGGCCCCTGGATGCTGGCAGCCACAGATGATAATGATCTGGGGTGGTGCAGACAGGAAGATACGCTACACTCTCAAGAACAAACTATTTACCTTGTGATGGCCTCCTAATGAACCCCCCCCCCCCAAGTCTGCACCCACTACCTCAACCATGGGCAATACAGTTGGAGAGGGCAATGATCGTGGCATGGTAGTGGATATGAAAGACGTTTTTCCCCACCACAGTTCTCATGAGATCTAGCCTATCATCCCTGGACTGCATGGCCTCACCGATATATTGCCGGTGATAAGTGACATCCACATGGAAGCCAAGCACTACACCTTCATGACTAGCAGCAAACTGTGCCCATAAGATAGCTTTGACTGAGCTTTAGTGCCATCTGTGACATAGAACAGTACCAGGATTCTCTGCTAGGCTACTGTATGGCGATTTATGGATGTTGGCTGCAGTGGGCTACTCTGCCATTGTAGCTAGTTATGAGGAAGCCTTCCACTGGTGGGAATGGTGTGTGCTGAGGCTTCACACCTTGTATCTCAGGCGAGAGTAAGGTCATATCTTCACCATGAGCAATGGGTCGAGGACGACCCAGGAGGAGAGGAATGTCTGCTCTGCTTGAAGATGTGCTTTTGGAATACATGGTAAAATTCAACTCATTGCTTAGAAATTATGTCTGAACTGCATGGTGTAATGGTTATCTTTTACTTTTCATTTTTATTTTTGAGTAAATGAAGAAAAGAATTTAAATACAGCTCATTTTCACTTTCCTGCGATAGAAATATGTAAAATACTGTTACTATTATTTGTGAATGAAAATAACTAGTGGTGACAAAATAAGAGAGCATTCTTTTATGTTAATTTCCAGGATGGGATGATCATGGCAAATAAAAGATTTAACAGAGATAGCTGAATGTGTGCTGAAAAAGGGGGTAGTGCAAGTACCTTGAACCGATGAGGTCTGCAACTATCTCAGTCTAACTGAAAAAAGTAATCGTTCATGGACCAGTAGAGGTATGAGACAAGTAAGCCAGGCTCTTGGAACACACAAGGTATGCATTTTCTTGTTAAAACTGAATAGAGGACTACAGGCTTGACACCCCTTTTTGCAGATGACTTAACACCCTTTCTTGGAGATGAAATGAAAGATCAAGGAGTCTTCACGACTAAAAATGTAGATGAGAAGGGTAAATAGTACACAAGTGTGAAGTCTTTGAAAATAAAAAAAGAATGTAGCCATGCAGGTAAAAAAGAAGTCAGTTTACTGTCAGTCTTAATGAACTGAAGAAGTTTACATGGCACATGGTAGTGGTTGTGGTAGGGGATGTTTACTGTGCTAATAAAAACAGACCAAGTGTTATGCAGATCTCCTTGAAAAAGGGAGTAGTTGGTATAAACTGAGTGGAGAATGCAATGTAACACTGCAGTCACATAAAGTTCAAAATATTGGAATAACAAATTTGTATGAAATAATCCAGAAACTATACCCAACCTGCAGGATAATGTCAACACGAAACAAGTATGGAAGGTCTTACTTGACAAAAAAAAAGATAGAGATGTACTGCACATACTTAAGAGTGGGTGGTGCATGAGTATATGCTTACACTAGTTTAAGATCTTCAAAGAGAAGTAATTGTAACAGCAAACCTATAATATTTGCCTTTTATTCATCTTATTAGGATTACCTCCTGAAGTAGTTATTTTTCATAATGAAGTACTAATATAGGTCTCACACTACCTAGATGCTTAGACAGGTAGGTGCAAACGTCTCTTATGTACCTTGCATTACTCCATTTTATTTTTAGGTCTTTCAATGTTTGTTGTCCTTCATCTCGCTTTCCTTCTTGCTAGTTGGGTTCGGAGCTGATCCTTGGTTCTGACTCAGACGATTTACTATAACTTGAGAGCTTTTACTGGCTCGAGGCTACCCCTTATCCCAACATGCCTAGCGGTAGCTACCCAGATCTCATTTGTAACAGTCCACACTAGACATAAATAGTAGAAAGCAACTCTTACTAATCTCTTACACATTTAAGGTTAAGAAGGAAAGAGGAAAAACAAAGCATGGTTAAAAAACCTGGTATGTCAGCAGGAAAATCAGCCAGTGTAACCAATAAAAGAACTCCTCTCGATCCTCTAGGAAGGGGGATGCAAGAAGGAAGGCGAGATGAAGGACAACAAACATGGAACGTTATGGTAGGTACATAACTTCTTTATGTTATGTTGTCCCATCTCAGCTTCATTCTTACTGGTTGGGACCACGTCCCCAGCACCTGGTTCTTGGGTGACTCACTGGAACAAACTCTTCAGGACTGTGGAACTAAAGAATGCCCTATTCCGGGAGACCACATCCACTTTGTAATGAGTGATAAAGGTATTTGCCCATGTTGCTGCTGCACAGATTGAATCTAAAGGCAATTTAGCTTGGAAGGCAACAGAGGAGACCAAGACCCTGGCTGAATGTCCTCTAGGCCTTCCTGGAAGTGTCTTTTTACAGAAATCATATGAATAACTGATTGTGTCAGACAGCCATTTTGATAAGGTCACTTTTGAAAATGGATAACTTTGTTTATTGTCAGCAAAGGATACAAACAATTGGTCTGGTTTTCTGAGGTCTTTGGTCCAGTGTAAATAAAAACGTAATTGTCTATGGACATCCAATTGGGGAGTCTACACTCTGCCTTGTTGCCGTAATTGGGGAAGAACACAGGAAGCTCAATGGACTGATTTAAGTTATACTCTGAACATACCTTTGGCAAGAAGGAAGGACTGGTCCTAAGAGAGACTCTATCTTTGTGAAAAATGTGATACAGCGGGCAAATGGACAAAGCATGTAATTCAGAAACCTGTCTAGCTGAGGTTATAGCAACCAAGCAACCAAGAAAAGGGTTTTCCAAGATAGAAATTTCAGGGGACAAGATGCTGTTGGCTCAAAAGGTGGCAGAACCATAAAAGCTAAAACCAAGTTTAGGTCTGGGGGGTCTCTTACCAGGGGCCATGAAAGTGTTGTACCTTGTAAGAATGTTCTGCACAACTTATGGGACATGATGTTAGAACCCAGGTCTCCTACATGAAAATTAGAGATGGCAGCAAGTTGGACCCTAATAGTAGCTGCAGCTACCCCTTTTTTTGAAGGTTTCAGCCAGAAAATCTAGAATCTTGTGAACAGGAGCAGTGAATGGATCAATGTTATTACTCTTTGCCCAATAAGAGAAGCTCTTCCATTTGCTAGTGTAAATCTTCCTGGTAGTGGGCTTGTGAAAGGATGCTAGAATGTGTTGTACAGCAGGGGAAATGTTTGGGACCCTGGCTAAGACTGGACGTGGAGGAACCATGCAGTCAGCTTGAGAGTTTGGAGGGAAGGATGAAGCCCACCCCACTGATGCATCAGGAGGACTGGAACTGGGTTCAGTATCCAGGGTGCCAGTTGAAGATGATGGCGAAGAAATGGGAACCATATCATATATAAGGAGCAATAAGGATGAGTTCACAATCCAGCGACATTGCTTTCTGAAGTACCTTTGGAATTAGAGGGAAAGGTGGAAAGACATACAGTAGTCCTGGAGGCCAATTGTGAACAAGTGCATCCCTGGGTGACTGTCCCAGAGGGGGAACTAGGGTGAAGTAGCTGCTGCATTTGTTGTTTAGGGGAGTGGCAAAAAGATCACAGCATGGCTGGCCCCATTTGTGGAAAATCAAGTCCGCAATTTCTTGCTTCAGGGACCACTCGTGAGGCATGAGGATAGCCCTGCTGAGCCTATCCGCTAACACGTTGGATTTTCTGGGAATGTGCATCACAATCAGAAAACATTGGGAAGACATCACTCACTGCCATACTCAAAATGCCTCCCGACACAAAGGGTAAGATCTGGTTCCGCTCTGCTTGTTGATGTGCCATACCACTGACATATTGTCTGTTTGAATTGCAATGGTCCCGGTAGGTAGAGAGTCTTGAAGTGCTTGCAACGCCAGAAGCACCGCTCTCATCTCTAGAACACTGATGTGCAAATGGTACTCATGAGGTTGCCACATTCCTTGGACAGTCTGTCCTAAATAATTCCCCCCACCCTATCTGGGAAGCGTCCATGGTCACTGTGGCTACAGGATGGCGGTCTAGAAAGGGTATGCCCAAAGTCACCTGGGGGGAGACAAGCCACCATACTAGGTCTTTTTTGCAAGATTCCGTAATCAAGATCATTTGTGACATTGGCAAATCTTGGAAAGACCACTGAACGAAAAGAAGCCACTGCAGAATCTGCATGTGGAAGCATGCCAAAGGGACTAGTGTGACTGCAGCAGCCATTGAGCCCAAGACTTGTAAAACTTCTCTTGCCTGAACTCTAGACTTTTTTATGAGGAACGAAACTTGCTGGCGAATGGTTGCACTCTGTCTTGAGGCAGTTTTGCTATCATGCGTCTTATATCTAGGTCTGCCCCTATAAAGGTACTAGACTGACAAGGCAGACTTTTCGTAGTTTATGGTGATGCCTAACTGGGAACAAGTTTGGATTGTGTAGTCCCATGCTTTGATCAGTTGATGCTCAGTGGTAGCAGTGAGGAGCCAGTCATCTTGATATGGAAACATCTGGAATCCTAGATGCCTCAGGTGAGCCATGAGCCCTGCCATACACTTGGTGAACACCCCGGGGACTGTGGTGAGACTAAAGGGCAAGGCTGTGAACTGATGATGACTGGCTCCCTACCGGAAGCATAGGAATCTCCTGGATTGCCTGTCCATTTTTATGTGGTAGTACACGTGCTGGAGATCTATGGAGCACATCCAAATGTCCTGACCCAAGAAGGGAAGAATGGACTGCAGTGTTACCATCCGGAACTTCATATTTTTTACTGATTGATTTAGCTTACTGAGATCCAAAATGGGTCTCCAGTCCCCTGTCTTTTTTGGAACTAAAAAGAACCTTGAGTAAGTTCTGGATCCTATTTGGTCTGTGGGGACTTCCTGGATGGCTCTTTTTTTCTAGCAATCTTTGAACCTCTAGGATTGCATGATCCCAAAGACTGGGTGGAACATCTGGGATAGAATGTTTTCCTTCTGATGGGGGGGGGGGGGTTTGAGAAAAAGGAATTTTGTAACCCCTGGATATTATCGACAGTACCTATGATTCTCTCATGATAGATTGCTAGGCTGCTGGGTACAAAAAAATCTCCACGTGTGTCAGACAAAGCTCCCTTGGATTTTTGGAACCACATCTTTCCACTCTTCTGACCTTCAGGATAGGGTCTAGATGGAGTGGAAAAATGGACTCCTACAGCAGAGAGAGTCTTGCCATCATGTTCACACCTGGTGAGTCTCTATTACCTGAGGCCCAGACAAGGATGAGCTATTGAAGGGGGTGTTGGTAAATGAAGACTTAAAAGGTTCTGCCAACTGATAAAGGCACATCAAGGAGCGTCTCTGCAAAGCTACTCTAGTACCTACTGCCCTACTTGCTCCATCTGCTGCATAAGAAATGAGCCTCATAGAGGAGTTAACCACGGACGTCAAGGTCGCAAGCTAGGAAACTGCCCTGTTTGCAACCACCTCAGCTGTAGGATCTTGCAGCGTATCTCCTAGCTCCTTCGGGAGATCCCTCTGAAGTCGTGTGAAATGACAAGTAATTCAGTGACCCAAGAGTAAAGGTTGCTGAAGAAAACATACGCTTCCTATACCTGTCCATCGTACGAGACTCTTTGTTCGGCGGATGGACAGATGAAGTTTCCGCAAGTTCCTTCTTAGTGGCTGCTGCCACCACCATGGCATCAACAGGGACCCCTTTGGAAAGGAAAGGCTTATCCTCGGGAGCAGTAATAAATTTATTCAGTCTCCTCGGAACTGGTTCCATGGTCTCTGGAGCGCTCCATGCCTTTCGACTCACTGAAGTGATACTCAGGAGAGTCTAGATGCTTCCTCTTTGCATTTCTTCTTCCGAGGGACCTCCTCCGAATGTTCGAGGCAGGTTTCTGAAGAGTTGGGGTCACCCAGTGGGGTGTCCTGGGGCAAAGTTTCTCTATGCTTGGAGGCAGGAGGAGAGTCAAAGGCAGGCACAGGCACCGAGGGAGAAGGAGCCAATGGAGCAGAGGGTGGAGCTGTGTCGGGAGACAGCATGCTCCTCATCACCTTGAAGGTGCCATGGTCCCAAGTTGAAGGAGCCACAGGCTCTGAAGAGCCTAGAGCTCTCCTGTGAACCATGAGCGATGGCTCTGAGGCTGATGTGGGAGCCAAGCTCACATGCGCCGAAGCTCCAAGAGGGAGAGCAGGGTCAGACAAGGGTCTGATTCCATTTCCCCCCTCGGAGCTGATGACAGAGTTTTGACGCCCAGACCCCTTGACGGACTGAGACATTGAGGAGATCGGAGCGGTTGTTGGAACCGATAAAGGAGAAGAAACTGGAGCTGACGATTCCACCACCACGATCTCCATGCTCTCCGGATCCAAGCTAGAGAGTTGGAGGAGGAGCCGGTGGAGAAGCTGGATGGGCCGAAGGAGTCAATTCCTTATGGGCTAGGCTCAAAAGTAATTTAGCAAGTGCCTGTGACTTGAGGAGCCTGTTGACCACTCTCTCCACATCGTGATCAGAAAGCCTGGAGGACCAACAGGAGTGCAAAGAAGACCACTGCCTGCCTGCTCCAGGTTGCAGCAGAGGAGAATGTGGAGCAGAGCGTACCGGCTCCAAAGAAGGAGACCATGATCTCTTATGGGTCCAGACTGGCTCTGAGCTGCCGGAGAATTAGCTTTGCCGGAGGCAGTGCTGGGAGCCGACAGAGCCAAAGACTTTTCCACTGGTTTTTGTCTGTTCCGAACTCGGAACTGATGGCCTGGTGTGCTTCTCGGACATTTTAGCTGGCTGAGGACCCTGAGATGAAGAATCTTGAGGGTTCTTCAGAAAGCCACGCAAAATGATTTTATGTCTTTTCTCCTGCAGGACTCTGGAACTGAAAGCGTGACAGATTGAGCAAGAGTCCTGCAGCTGAACAGCCCCTAAACAAGATACACAACTCGTGTGCCCATCCGTAAGGGACATTTTCTGGCAACACGAGTCACATTTTTTAAACCTAGAGGGTTTCGACTCTATAGACATGGTAATACTTGACAAAAAGAATTTTTCACAGTACTGGCCAAAAACACAAAGCTATAAGCTAACAGCACACAACAACTAACTATAACCGGGCTGTAACAGGTAACTCAAACAACAAAAAATGGAAGAACTTTAGAACTTTTTTTTTTTTTTTTTTTTTTAAGGGAAGAAGAAAGGGGGAGAGCCTCTAACTTAAACGGCGACTCCCCTGATGGGAGAGCCTCTAACGTAAATGGCTATCCCAGAAAGGGTGGGGAAAAACAGAAGAACCCTCTAATTTAAACAGGCTCAAAGGGGAAAGCAACAGCCAAAAACACCCGCAACAATCAGAGAAAGGGGTCGGATAGACAAACGGGGATAGTATACACTTTAGCAAGTCAATACAACCACAAAAACTTTTAGAAAGGTAACAATAAACTGTAAAAAAGCACAAAGTACTTAGCCTGAGCCAGTAGTCACAATCTCGATGCTGCAAGCGGCAAATGAGATCTGGGTAGTTACCGCTAGGCATGTTGGGATAAGGGGTAGCCTCGAGCCAGTAAAAGCTCTCGAGCTATAGTAAATCGGCCGTGTCATAGCCCAGCAAAAACGAAGGTGAGATGGGACAACATAACATCAAATATTATCCACCAGGTGAAGTGGTTGTGGAAGGGGAAATAACCTTGTCTATATTTGATTAGAAATATATATATATTATAATGGCAAAAATGCACCTGCATTGCATATTTCAAAAGAAATGTTATTGATTTATATAAAAAAAGAGTAGAAAGGGTTTAAAGGTGTGGTTTAAAGTATTTGCATGCCTGTACCACTAAACACCTCAGCTTTAAATACAGCCATAACAGATGCAAAATAAGTTATCTTGCTGTGGAAAATACAATAACAAAAGCATCATGGATAATGTAGAGCAATTTCAGAATGCGTCTAATGTATGGATTTTTCTTTTTTAAATAGGACCTATAAGTACTAGACAATAACTAGAAATGTCCTTAAAAGGCAGTGAAACTGGTAAATAACATACTGTTAAATTAACATCACTGGAATGATAACTAAATATTAAAAGTTGAAATAGCACATCCTTTATGTAAGGAGAAAGGCAATCCTAAATCACTGAAAATACTGCATTTATTAAAGAAAATTATACTTAAATCTAACAAACTAAAAATATTTTGTAGTTATCTGTCTGAACTAATTTTGTTTAATAGAGTAACACGGTAGTACACGCATGCAACAACAAAAAAAGTGGATGCCTCAGCTGCATCTCATAGCAAATAATAATACATTTAGAAATTATATGCATGAGGTAGAGGATTACACAGTGTTGTAGGATTTAGCAACAGCTCTTGGTTCTCCAGTAACTGAAATGTCAGGACCCACTTTAGCGAGTCTCAAAATGCTGAGACTGAACAAGCAAAAAATGGACTTGCATATATTAAGTGTGAGATAGCCATTTCTAGCAATATTCACTTTTCTTAGAGGAATGCTGATCATGGAGTTATATACAGGATTGGGGGGGGGTGTCATCCACAATGGGAGTGCAGGATGCTTGCCCCCTACAAAAAAAAGAAGTTTAAAAAAGAGTGATGTCAGTATTTGCTCTTCTCCTGCATTTTTGGACTTTTTTTTGGCATCTTGGCAGTCTGCATTACAAATGCCAACATTTCAATAGGGAGCTGGTTCTCCAGTCCAGTTTTCAAGGGAATTCCTTTTTTATAGAGTATACTTTTATTTTCTGTATCAGTGTGGGCTTTTGACAGTCAGTATGAGCGTTTGGCAAATGATTTAGTTGCCTCAAATATCCCAGACATGCCACAGTTGAATTGGCAATCCTCCAAATTGCCAACAGGTATACATGGTGTGTGTGTGTGTGTGTGTGTGTGTGTGTGTGTGTGTGTGTGTGTGCATGCGTGTGCATGTGTGTCCTTCAGTAGACTGGAATTTTCAGTAATTACTTTCCCTTCTTTGCACCCACTGAGTGTCAGGAAAAGATATGGCTGCCCAGCGGCCCGAAATTGGATTAATTAGATTGGATAAATGAGTTAGGTAAATCTTGGTAGTTTAAGTCAGTTTCACCCCCATTCTAACTCTTCATCCACATTAAAACAGAATTATGTGACAAATAAAGCAAGAACTGTATCATAAACATCATAACGGGAAAAATTTACATGATTTTCCCTCCACTGCTTAAGAAGTTTCTCTGATTTTTTAAATATATAGGAAGCTAAAAGTGTTTTCCGCAAGAACAAAGAGTGATGGTTGATGGGTTGCTTTATTTACTGTTACAGTATTCTTTCCTTGAATTGCTATGGCAAACACACAACACACAACACACATTGGTTCTTTCTTCTTTTTTTTTCAAAGTTGTTCTCTGTAATAGTACTAAATCATAAGCTTTGGGTAAACTTCCAAAGCAATACCTTAGCCTTAAGAAGGAAGTGGAAATATGAAGCAAAAATTAAGCAGAGAAGACAAGTAACCTTTATAAAATATGGCCTAATACACATTGTTTAATGCCTTCTCAATTTCCATAACTGGCTGTTGACCTAAATATCACAGCACTATGGTAAGCTCAAACTGTCATATATGCTATAAATAATAGTGATTACAGTACTCAATAAAAAAATCCGTGGTGGTGCAGCAATAGCGTTGTTGCCTCACAACAAGAGGTTCTCCTGTTCGATTCTCGGCTGGAGTGTCTTCTGTGTGGAATCTGCATGTCTTCCCCGTGGTCGAGTGGGCTCCGAAAGACATGCGTGAATGGACGTGCCTTCGCTGAAGGTTGGGCATTGGGCTGGCAACTCTACACCCTAAAAATCTACTGCCAATCATTAGCGGACCAGAGTTCCGCTGTGGTGACCCCTAACTGGGAAAAGCCGAAAAGACAAATAACAATAGCACTCAATAACAATTATATTTGGCAGTGCTGAAATGATGAAATATACAGCATTGTTCTGTAACAAATAAAATAAAAAGTTATGTCTTACCATAACTTGGCGTCTGTGTTGTCCATCTTCATTCGTCCTCTCAATTGGGTCTTGGGATCCGATTCTCAGATTAAGCTCAGCTACATTTTCCAGACTTGAATCTGACTCTTAAGCTCCTCCCCTTCCCATATTGCACTACACCCACCCAAGCTCCTCAAATCAAGTTTACTGATTCACCATCCATCGATAATCAGGACAGGAAAGAAGGAGAGGCAAATGAGCCTCAGACAGGGGACCTAAGTGTCCCGCCATCTTCCATAGATCCTCTAAAAGAATAAGACAGGGGGATGGCTGGGTTGCAAAGTGAGAAGGAATGAAAATGGACAACACAGATGCCAAGTTATGGTAAGACAACTTTTTAATCTGATGTTGTCCTCTTCATTCCTCCTCACGGTTGGTTCAGAGTCCCCAGCTACATGATTCCTGGGTGGCCTTCATGGAAGGATGTGCTGGAGTACCATCGACCCAAAGGAAACCCTGCTCCTAGACAGGATATCCAAATTTGTAGTGCACAACAAGGGTGCGATTCTTTGACTAGGTGGCTGCTGCACAAATATCATCAATGGAAATTCTGGATGAGAAGGAAGAAGTAGCCATAGATCTAGTAGAATGCTCTCTTGGAGGTCATGGCAGTTCTAAGTCTCTCTGGGAATAAATGAAAGTGATACAGTCAGTGATCCATTTGGCCAGTGTGATTTTAAACACTGCTTGGCCTAGTTTGCTAGTAGAGAAGGATATAAACAATTGGTCTGGCTTCCTGTGCTGCTTTGTTCTGTGCAGATAAAAAGTAGTTGCCTATGAACATCAAAGAGATAGAGGATATACTCTCCTTTGTTGGAAAAATTAGGAAAGAATACCAGTAACTGAATGGAGTAGTTAATATTGTTTTCTGTGGCTACTTTAAGCATAAAGGAGGGATTGGTATGCAGAGAAACCCTGTCTTTATGAAAAATTATGCATGGAGATTTGGAAGATAACAATTGTAGTTTGGAAATTCTCTTCTCTGAAGTAATGGCTACTAAAAAGATTGTCTTCTATGACAAAAACTTTAAGTCACAACTAGCTGCTGGCTCGAATGGTCTTTGAGTCAAACTCTGCAGTACAACAGTGAGGTCTCACTGTGGGGAAGTATGTTTAGTGGATGGTCTCAGCAAAAAAATGCACTTCATAAATGCTTTGCATAATCTAAAGGTAGACAAGGATTGAGACTGGCTAACTGTATGAAAATTAGAAATTGCTGCTAGTTGAAGTTTGATGGTAGAAAAATTTGCTCCTTCTTTAAAAAGGGTACTAAGAAAAAGCAAAATATCTGAGACAGGTGCCGAGAAGGGATGAATAATTTTACTTGCAGAGCAAAACAATGAACCTTTTCCATTTACTGTTGTAGACCTTCTTAGGTGACACTTTTTGAGAGGCCAAATAAGAAGTTATGTACTCACCATAACGTTCCATCTGAGTAAGTAAACTTCATTTGTCTGCAACCTTTGGGAATCGGATCCAACCTCGGATCCGAGCCGGCAGTTTTCAACAGCTTTAGATCCGAGCTCCAAGCTCCTCCCCCTACCCATAATCCCCTGCCAACCCTGACTGACCTCAGATCAAGTTTGCCCAACAGCAGAAGCTGCTAACAATGATTAATCCCAAGATAAGTGGGTAAAACCCATGGACCTGAGTATGAGAACATTTGCAAGTGAGGGGGCAGGAGGGAGGGACGGTTGCAGACAAATTAAGTTTACCTACTCAGATGGAATGTTATGGTGAGTACATAACTTCTTAATCTGAAGTAGTTAACTTCATTTATGCAGCAACCTTTGGGACAGAGTCCCCAGCTACCTGAATCTTGGGCGGCCTTCATGGAAGGATGTTCCGGAACACTGCAGAGCCAAAGGATGCTCTCCCACTGGAGATAATGTCCAATTTGTAGTGATTGATAAAAGTATGAGATGAAGCCCAAGTGGCTGCCGAGCAAATATCATCCAAAGAAACTCTAGCTCTAAAAGCCGCAGAGGTAGACATAGATCTAGTAGAGTGGGCATGGACTCCCTGAGGTGTGGGCCTGCCCGAACTTTCGTATGCTAAAAGGATACACTGTGAAATCCATCTAGAGAGTGTGACTTTAGGCACAGATTTACCCAAGTTAAATTTGGCAAAGGAGACGAACAACTGGTCGGATTTCCTATGACCAGATGTCCTGTGGATGTAGAAGCGAAGTTGCCTATGCACATCCAATGAGTGTAATTTGTATTCCGCTTTGTTATGGTAGTTAGGAAAAAAGACCAGCAAGTTGATGGACTGGTTAATATTTGACTCAGAGGCAACCTTGGGAAGAAAGGAGTGATTGGTCCTGAGGTAAACTCTATCCTTGTGAAAGGTCAAGTATGGGGGTTTTACACAGAGGGCCTGTAATTCAGAGACTCTTTGAGCCGAGGTGATGGAGACAAGAAAGGCAGTTTTCCATGACAAGAATTTAAGATCTATGGAAGCTGCAGGGTCAAACAGGGGAGCTGTCAGGGCCTGAAGCACCAGTGTTAAATCCCAAGGAGGGACTACATCCTTCACTGGGGGTCTGAGCAGAAAGGTGCCCTTCAAAAAGGTCTTACACAATTTCGTGGTGATCAAAGGGCCCAATTCATTTCCAACATGGTAATGAGAGATAGCTGCTAGTTGGACCTTGACTGTGGAGGAACTAGCCCCCTGATGAAACAGTCCTGACAGAAAGTCTAATACAGCGGGCAAAGGAGATGGAGAATGGAGAAATGTTTCCATTTGCTGCTATAGATCTTTCTAGTAGAAGGCTTGTGCGCTGCTACTAGAATGGTTTTAACAGGGGAAGAGATACCAGGAGTCCTAGCTATGAGTGGAACTGGAGCAGCCAAGCTGTGAGCTTGAGATTGTCCAGGTTCGGGACTGGGAGATCTAGGGGGTGGGATATTAGATCCGGATGGGGATCCAGAATCCAAGGAGGATTCACCAGATGAGACCAAAGCTAAGGGAACCAGGTTTGATGAGGCCAAAACGGGGCAATGAGGATAATCCTGCTCCCCAACCGACTGGCTTTCTGCAGAAACTGCAGCATCAGAGGAAGAGGAGGGTAAGCATAAAGAAGACCGGGAGGCCAAGCATGTACCAGAGCATCTCTCGGGGGTTCCCCGGAGGGGGAAATGAGAGCAAAGTAGTCGTAACATTTTGTGTTCGAGGGAGAGGCAAAGAGATCGCAACATGGTTGTCCCCATTTGGCGAAGATCCGATTCGCTATCCCGGGATTCAGAGACCACTCATATGGTAACAGGATGGTGCGACTTAGTTTGTCCGCTAGAATGTTGGACCGTCCCAGAATGTGCATTGCTATGAGAAAGCGGTTGGTGGAGATCGCCCATTCCCACACCCTCATGGCCTCTTGACAGAGTGGGTAAGACCTGGTTCCCCCCTGTTTGTTGATGTACCAGACAACCGACATGTTGTCCATCTGAATCGCAATCGTTCCTACAGGAAGAAGGTCCTGAATTGCTTGCGACGCTAACAGCACTGCCCTCATCTCTAGGACGTTGATATGCAGTGAGGTCTCCGTGAGGTCCCACGTGCCTTGGACTGTCCTGCCTGAACAATGCCCCCCACCCAAGGCGGGAGGCGTCTATGGTCACCGTGGCTAGTGGAGAGGTCATAGCAAAGGGGCGTCCTTGCTGGAGGTCTGGAGATTGGAGCCACCATAGGAGGGCCCTCTTGCAGGCCCTGCTGAGGGGAATGGGATGGCTCAGAGGATAGTGAAGAAAAGACCACTAGATCTGGAGGGTCCATTGTAAGACCCTCATGTTCAAACGTGCCATTAGCAATAGGTTGATCGCTGCCGCCATTGAGCCAAGAGCCCTCAGGACCAATTCCGCCGGGAGAGCTGGAGATTGCAGAATGGCCTGCACATGCAGCCTCAGGGATAGTAGTCGGTCTGTGGTTAAGAAAGCTAGGAGCTTGTTTGTGTCCAATCTGGCCCCTATGAAGTCTATAGTTTGAGTCGGAGTAAGAGACAACTTCTCTATGTTGATAGTGATCCCCAGCCGGGGAGCTAAACGAAGAAAGTAGTTTCTGGCTGCACAGAGTAGATGCCTTGTCGGGGCGGTCAGGAGCCAGTCGTCCAGGTATGGGAAGACCTGAATTCCTTGGAGCCTCAGGTGGGCTGCTATCACTGCTAACACTTTGGTGAACACCCTGGGGGCTGTGGTGAGACCAAAGGGGAGGACCTTGAATTGGAAATGACTGGCTCCCAGCCGGAAGCGGAGGAACCTCCTGGATCACCTGTCCATCAGAATGTGGTAGTACGCATCTTTGAGGTCTATAGAGCACATCCAATTGTTCTCCCACAAAAGGGGGAGGATGGATTGAAGAGTGACCATGCAGAACTTCTCTTTGGTTACGGACAGGTTCAGGGAAGAGAGGTCGAGGATCGGTCTTAAGTCCCCTGTCTTTTTTTGGCACCAAGAAGAACCTGGAGTAAAACCAGGACCCGCACTGGTCTGGGGGGACATGTTGGATGGCTCTTTTTTCCCAGCAAGTGTTGGATTTCCATTGCTGCGGCCTCCCTCTGATCAGGTGGGACATCGGGGAGGTATCTGGGGCTGCGTGGGTAACGAGAAAAGGGAATTTGGTATCCTCTGGATATGATGCGAAGCACCCAGCGGTTTGTCGTGATGGACTCCCAAGTTGCTGGGTGCTTCGAGAAATGCCCCCCGACTGCCTCCAGAGTGGAGCAGTCAGGCAACCCCTCAGGGGTGTTGCGTGGGTTGGTCCGAGAAGGGTTCTCTGGATCCAAAGTTCCACGGGCCCCTTCTGCCTCTAGGGCGGTGTCCACCCTGCCCTCCTCTGCCGCGGAAGGGCTGGGAGTCCAGAGCGGTACGGGACTGTTGCGACTTCTGTCCCTTTTGGTTCTTAGAAAAGGACCTCTGGGGAGCAGAGAAGCGGACTCCGATGGCAGACGTCTTCCCATCCTTTTCGCTCTGGACAACGGTATCTCGCACGGTTTTGCCGAAGAGGGCAGAACCATCAAAAGGGGCATTAGCGAATGACGCCTTAAAGGGTTCCGCGAAATCACAGTGCCGGAGCCAGGCCTGACGTCTCATAATGAGGCCCACTCCGCCGGCTCTAGCGGCTTCTTCCATGGCATGAGACAGAAGCGGCATAGAGGTGTTAGATATAGATCGTAGAGTGGCCATCCAGGTGGAGTGCAATTGTTTGTCTTCCGCCGACATGGACTTGGGGGGGCGATGCACCGTACTCTTTGATAAGGTCCCACTGCAGTCGGAGCACATGTGCCATGTAGTTCAACGACCTCACAGAGAAGGTAGCCGAACTAAACACCCGCTTTCCTAGGTGGCCCATCAACCGAGACTCCTTGCTCGGGGGATGAACCGAGGGACTCTCCTGAGCAAGTTCCCTCTTGGTGGCCGCCGCCACCAACATGGCATCTACAGGGGGACCCTTACTCCAGTGGGACTTGTCAGAGGGTGGGCTAAGGATCTTGTCCGGGCGCTTGGGGACTGGCTCCACAGTGTCCGGCTCCTTCCACGCCATGCTAGTGATCAAGTCTACCAGGGGGTCGGCCGGAGGGGACACCCAAGAGGTAGACAGGCCTGCTTCAAATGATTCCAGGAACACGGATTCGTCCGAGGTAGGCTTTGGGGCAGACCACCCCCCCCCTTTATTCTGAGCATCTCCATGATGTCACCAAATGAGACATCGTCAGGGGGGGTGATCTTGGGGAGCCTTCCCCTTCCTCCAAATCCGTGTCCTCAGTCAAGGACTCGGGGGAGTCCATGTGCCTCCTCTTGCACCTTCGCTTGTGAGGAACCTCCTCGGGGGCGCTGTCCGAGGAGGTCTCACCAGCAACGTCTTGTTCCAATGGAACTACCTGGGACGTCGAAGCATGCTCTCCATGGGGCCAGGTGATGGAAGTCGGGCCCAACTGAGAAGGACTGCGGGGTGGAGCCGTAGCAAGGGTCGGGGGCCTGGAATCCCTTGACAGGACCCTCTCCACCACGTCGAATGCCGAGGGAGAGCTGGTCTCTCTGGGATCTGAAAACAGACTCTCCCTCGGACGGATCGGGGCCGGCGCCAAAGCGATCGGATCCGACGGACCAGTATGCTCCGACCCGGACGGAGCCAAAGGCATACCGATACCGCCGGATCCGAAGCTCAGCCCTCGGCTCTGAAAGCTTGGATCCAAAGAAAATGGACCCGGCAGACTCGAGGGAAGTGTCGGCGCCGAAGTACCCGAGACTATCGGCGCCGACACACCCTCAGCTCCAAGGCTGCCCGGCTCCGAAGACTCCAAACCCGGGAAACGGGATGGAGAAGGAGCTATCGGGGCAAAAAAGGGGCTCGAGCTCCCCTCCGGATGGGGGAGAGGCAGGAGCACTTCCATCTGCAGTTGGGCCTGGAGGAATCTTCTCATCATCCGGTCCAAATCTGCATCCGTAAGACTTCTAGTGGATCTCGACGAGGCCACCGAGGCGGGGCGGGAGTGTCGCCTCAATGACCTTGAAGGAGATCGGTTCTCCTCCTCCTCAGGACCCGGTGAAAAGCACGGGGACTGGATCCGAGAAGGAGGAGACCCTGAAGACCTGGAGGGAGAAGACCGCTTAGCCGGGGGGGGGGGCCAAAGAGGAGGCCTCGGCCTGCCGCTTGTGGTGCTTCTCCCTCCTCCTTTCTTTCCTGGCCTCCCTCTCCTCTGGGCCTAAGGCGGGAGGTTGAGTCCCGGCCGGGGGAAGGGAAGCAGGAGTGGCAGCCGCTGCAGCGGGAGCCACGGGAGGACCGGAGGTAGAAGCCGAGTCCAGGGACAGAAGACCTGCCAGAATCAGCTTGGACCTCGGGTCCTTGAGTGCCCTGGGGTTGAACGCTGCACAAATGGTACAACCAGAGGACAGGTGTTCAACCACAAGGCACAAGACACACCGAGTGTGGCCATCCGCTGGGGACAGCTTATGGCCACACTCGGTGCACTTAGAAAACATTATCTTTGGGGCCTCAGACATACCTAAAGAAAGTAACTCACACACACTAGGCCCCAAAGCACACACACACAACCCTGACGGAACCACAAGGAAGGGGGAGGTTAAATATAAATAAAATAATTTAACTAAGAGAGCTTTTAGACAGGAAAGGGGAGCTAAACAAACTCTCACACCAAAGGTTAAAGAAAAATGTTATAAAAGTTAAATTTTTCTCACAAAGAGAACGAAAATGCCTGGAAACTCTGGATCAAGCTGCTGAACTATACCGCGGCAAACTAGATCTGGGGTCAGTCAGGGTTGGCAGGGGATTATGGGTAGGGGAGGAGCTCAGATCTAAAGCTGTTGAAAACTGCCGGCTCGGATTCGTGGTCGGATCCGATTCCCAAAGGTTGCTGCACAAATTAAGTTACCTACTTCAGATATGATGTTACAAACACGGGAGGCAAGCCTGGACTGTCTTACTATGGTCTGAAGTTGAGAAACCATGTCAGTTTAAGGGCATGAAGATTGGGATGCTGCAGTCCTGACCGGTGAGACAGAATATCCTGTCTCGACTCCAGTATCCACTGAGGATATTTCAGATGAGACCAGATGAAGGGCAACCAAATCTGTGGACGCCAGAAGGGGGCAGTGAGGATGACTGAGCTCTTCAGCCTGCTTGCCTTCTGAAGAAATTTTGGGATAAGCAGAAGAGGGAGATAAGCATACAGGAGACCTGGGGGCCAATCGTGCACCAGAGGGTCCCTTGGGGACTCCCCTGAAGGGGGATCAGAGTGAAAAACTCACTGCATTTGTTGTTACAGGGAGAAGCAAAAAGGTCACAGCAAGGGAGACCCAACATTTGAAGATCATGTTTGCCATGACTGCCTGAGGGACCACTCGTGTGGAATCAGGGCAGATCTGCAGAGTCTGTCCACCAGCTCGCTGGTTTTCTTCAGAATGTGCATTGCAACCAGAAGGCAGTCCAAAGATATTGCCTATTCCCATACTCTCATAGCCTCCCTGCACAACAAGTAAGAATGGGTTCCTCCTTGCTTGTTGTCGTACCAGATTGCAGACATGTTGCCAGTGTGAATATCAATAGTCCCTACAAGGAGAGTGTCCTGAAAGGTTGCAACATTAGAAAAACTACTCTCATCTTCAGGACACTGATATGCATCCTGGTCTCCAGAGGGGATCATGTGCCTTTACCTTGTAATGCCCCACCCCATCTCAACTGGGAAGTATCCATAGTCACTGTGGCGATTGGAGGGGGAATCGAAAAGGGTTTACCTAAAAAGAGGTTGTCTGATTGAATCCACCAATGGATATGACATTTGCAGATTGGTGTCAGTCTGACAGGAATAGACACATGTTAGTAGAGTATAGACCATTGTACTGCTAATGTCCAATGAAGAATTTGCATGAAAAAACCTGCTAGAGGAACTAACAAAATCACTGCTGAAATGGACTAGAGCTTGTAAGACTAGTCATGCAGGGGGGGACTGGTGGGATAATAGTTCCTGAACTTGATTCCTCAGTGTCATTATGCGGTGTAGGAGAAGAAAAGCTATTTGATCTATGTTCCTATGAATTCTAAATTCTGCACAGGAGTCAGATTGCACATCTAAATTTATGGTGATGCCCAGGGAGTGTGAGAGCTGAATCAAATAATCTCTGGCTTGGAGAAGATGATGCCTCATGGGAGTGGTAATGAGCCAATTGTCTAAGTATAGAAACACCCAGGATCCTTTGAGTCTCATGTGAGCTGCTCTGACTGCTATACATTTGAATACCTGGGGGGTTTGATGAGTCGAAAGGGCAGTGCTCTGAACTGAAAGTGATAGACTCCCAGCCAAAAGCACACTGGAATAACTGTCTATTTTGATATGACAGTACACATCCTTGAGATCTATTGAGCACATTCATCATCCTTGCTCAGTAGGGGCAGAATGGGCTGAACCATAATCATTCAGTACCTCGATTTCTTTACATAAAGATTCAGATTGCTTAGATCCACTATGGGTCTTAAGTCCCCTGTCTTTTTCGGCACCAAAAAAAAGTGGGAGTAAGTTCCAAATCCTCTTTGTTTGGTCGGGACATTTTGGATGACTCTTTTTTGCAGCAAATTTTGGCCTTTCTCTTTTACTGGGTAGCACATCCAGGAGTTTCTTGCTGTTGTTTGGAGGGGGAAGAAAAAGGGAATTTAGTAGTTTCTGGATATTATGTTTAGCACCCAGGAATTTTTTGTCAAATATGTCCAGGTTTCTGGGTGCAAAGAAAGGTGACCCCCGACTGCCTCCAGAAATGGACAGTTGGGCAGCACTTCAAGAGCGCTGATAGGGCTCATCAGAGAATGTCTCTCTGAAGCCTTGGTTCTGCAGACTCCCTCTGGATCTACGACAATGTCTACCATTAAACCTTACTCCTCCTCCGCCTCTGGAGAAGGGGTCCCCGTGCACGTCCTGGGATGGCCCTTGAGATTTATAGAACCACACTTTCTTGCCTTCATGCTGGTTCCTCAGAAAGGACCTCTAAGGCAAAGAACATTTGATTCCTACAGCAGAAAGAGTCTTCCTGTCCTTTTCGCTGCAGGTTAGCATATTGCTAACCAAAGGCCCAAACAGTGATGAGCCACCAAAAGGGGCATTAACAAAGAATGACTTAAAGGGTTCAGAAAAACCACAGTCTCATTCAGGCATGTCTCCTTAGGGATAGTTCTGAACTAGCATCTCATGAGGTACCTTCCGCTGTATGGGAGATCAGCCTCAATGAGGAATTAGCAATGGATGACAGAGTGGCCAGCTTGGGAGAAAGTTTCTTAAGCTCCCCACAGGCATGAACTCAGAGGGGCTGAAAGCTCCTTGATCAGATCTCTCTAAAGCCAGGTAAAGTGAGCTAGATAATTTAGAGACCGCAGTGCATAAGTGGCTGAGGCATAAATGACCTGCCCATTGCTCTAGATTCCTTGTTAGATGGATGGACACTGGCACTTTCCTCTGCCAGTTCATTCTTAGTGGCCATCACCACCAAGATGGCATCAACTACAGGGCACTTGCTCCAGTGTGTTTCCTATGTGATGGTGGGGCCAGGAACTTATTGGGCTTCTTGGGAATGGGCTTGATGGTATTCAGTTTCTTCCACTCCCAGTGGGATACCAAATCAACAAGGTCATCTGCTGGGGGGAGGGGGGTCACCACCCAGGATGCAGATGGGCCCAACTTTAATGTTTCCAAGAACACTGACTCCTCAGAAGAAGGAGGTTGGACAGACCATCCACCTTTCTGCTTCAGGATTTCTAAAATGTCTCCAAAGAAGATATTATCAGGTGGGGAACAAGGGGACCCTTCTCCCTCATCAAAGTCAGTGTCCAGTTAATGACTCTATTGGGGAGCCAATGTGCCTCCTTTTTACTTGTCTTCTTCCAATGGACTTCCTCCATGGGGTACTCAAGGGAAGTATTGGAAGAAGGGTATCCATCCTGGGCAGGGAGATCCTGGAGACTGCTCGGGACAGGCTGACTCAGGACAGAATGAGTAGGCTCAAGACCCACGCCCAACTGGGGTACGAGGGTAAGTTACAGGACATGAGATGCTGGTTCGCCATCACTGGAGAAAATGCTTTCCACTACTTGGAAGGCTGACAGACGCAATGAGGCCCTCTCTGTCTCCCCCAGAGCTGAAGCAATGAAGGGAAGGTGGCGAGGACTCACACTAAATCCATGACCTCCAGATGGAATTGGACCCAAGCTGTCGAGGATAGAAGCACCCAGGTGAAGGTACAGCAGCATAAAAGATGGAGCTGACCCCACTCCCCCGGTCCCAGTGCCAACACCTTGGCTCTGAGATCCACTCTGCTCTGAAGGAATAGGAACAGGGCTGATCAGGGGCACCACTGGAGTTGAGGTAGGTGGCTTCCCCAACACCGAAGTAAACACTCTAGGGAGTCATGAAATCTGCAACTCCAAAGCCGAGGGTCAGACAGGAGAAGGAGTCCTGATGGTATGGACCGGGTACCTCACAGATCCGATAGGGGATAGAGCTGACACTACCACCATTTGACAAAGACAACAGCAACAACGATGAAGCTGAACCCACTTCCCTGGACTCAGTGCCAACACCTCGCCTCCACAATCTGCTTTGCTCTGAAGGAATAGGAACAGGGCTGATCAGGGGCACCACTGGAATTGAGGAAGGTGGCTTCCCTGACACCGAAGCAGACACTCTAGGGAGTCATGAAACCTGCAACTCCAAAGCCGAGGGTCAGACAGGAGAAGGAGTCCTGATGGTATGGACCGGGTACCTCACAGATCCGATAGGGGATAGAGCTGACACTACCACCATTTGACAAAGACAACAGCAACAAAGATGAAGCTGAACCCACTTCCCTGGACTCAGTGCCAACACCTCGCCTCCACAATCTGCTTTGCTCTGAAGGAATAGGAACAGGGCTGATCAGGGGCACCACTGGAATTGAGGAAGGTGGCTTCCCTGACACCGAAGCAGACACTCTAGGGAGTCATGAAACCTGCAACTCCAAAGCCGAGGGTCAGACAGGAGAAGGAGTCCTGATGGTATGGACCGGGTACCTCACAGATCCGATAGGGGATAGAGCTGACACTACCACCATCTGACAAAGACAACAGCAACAAAGATGAAGCTGAACCCACTTCCCTGGACTCAGTGCCAACACCTCGCCTCCACAATCTGCTTTGCTCTGAAGGAATAGGAACAGGGCTGATCAGGGGCACCACTGGAATTGAGGAAGGTGGCTTCCCTGACACCGAAGCAGACACTCTAGGGAGTCATGAAACCTCTAACTCTAAAGCCAAGGGTCAGACAGGAGAAGTCCTGATGGTATGGGACGGGTAGCTCACAGATCCTATGGGGGATACAGCTGACACTACCCCCATCTGAATCTGGGCCTTGAGGAACTTCCTCATCAACCTGTCCATGTTCACCTTGGACCAACTTCTAGAGGACCTGGAAGAAGCCAAAAATGGAGGTCTGGAGTGTTTCAACTTGGGCGAGGTGGACTTTCCTGACTGGCCTGGGGACTTGCTCTGAGCTTTCTGATCCTGAGTCCTAGGATCCAAAACCAGAGCCAAAGAGGAAGGACGTGAAAGCATAATTACCTCAGTCAGATCAGAGGAGGCTTGTTGATCCAATAAGGTGGAAGCTTTATTTGGATCCAAGGAGGGTGGATCTGAAATTTTCTTAATTTTGGATTTCAGCTCCACGGGGTCTCTCATGGAGGCATAGAGAGACCTCTTCTTAGCCTCTTTACAAGAAGAGGATGAAGCCACAGAGGGAGTCTGAGCCTCAAAAGCCGAAGAAGGAAGACGACCCTTTAATATTAGTTTATTGCACTTATTTGTGAAGGGCACGTGGGTTAAAGGATGTCCAAATGTTACAAGCAGATTTAAGTTGATCAGCACCTAAACAACAGATGGACTCCTTGTGGGCATCTTGGTTGAGGATCTTGTGCCCACAAGAAGTGCAGTGCTTGAAACCCATGGAGGATTTGTCAGACATAACTCCAACAAAGTGAAACCTGGCCCTAAAGAGTGCCAAAAACAACTAACACACTCAACAACCCACACGGTTTAGCACTAAGAGAAGATCACTACCAAGGCTATAATTTTTTTTTTTTTTTTTTTTTTTTTTTACAAGTGAAAGTTAAAGTTAAGGTTTAACATTAACAAGGAAAATCTCAATACCACTACCTGTTGGTTATCCACATAAACAACTAACTAAAGTCCTGATATTGGGTAAGAGACAATGAGGGAGGAATGCACTTAAACTTTAAACACACAATGGTTTGTCAAGATAAAACCTAGCAGAAAAAAAAAAAAAAAAAAAAAAAGGAGAAAGGAAATTTTGTACTTAGCTATCCAAAATGCTTGACAGCACATTTCCATGTCTGATTGCTGAAGCGGCAAATGAGATCTGAGGTGCTTGGGTGGGTGTAGTGCATTAAGGGTAAGGGGGAGAAGCTTGAGAGTTTGAACCTTGTCTATAAAATGTAGCTGAGCCTGATACGAGGATTCGATCCAAAACCCAGTCGTGAGGAGGAACGAAGAGGACATCAGATCATACTTCCAAAGGTACCCAAGTAAAACCTACAAACGTAAGTACATAGGCTGATGCACGAGGCCACCAAATGTCCACAGTTTCTTGAATGGTGTTCCTATCTACACAGTACTGGTCCACAATATCAGTGTTGGGGAGTCTATGAAATGTTAGGCATGGTAAAATTAACCTGTACCTCTGGGGGTGACGTCAGGCACTGCCGTGCACTGTGGCATCAATAAGAGCCTTTTGTAGATACACTACAACAAAAATTATGCATGCAAAACCAACATGAGACTGTGTCTACCTATGTATAGGTTGGCTACTCTGTGCATCAGACATAGGCAACCCAAGTAACAATGTACAAAGGACAGGGTGGAGTTATCACTAGCACAGGTGGAGAAGGGAGCATAGGAATGCATGTCTTTCACAGGGAAGTTTGTAAATGTGATTGAAGAGGAGTATGAAAGTAATATTTTCTTTTCTGTGAAATGTCAGCACTGAGGGAAGGAGGCCTTTAATGTAATACTTGTTGAGAAGGGCCAGTGTCAGTGGAGATGTGTGATGTACTGGGGAATGTGGTAGTCTGAGTGTGGTGGTAGACTGAGTGTGGGTCTACAGGGACATGGTCTCAGAAGTAGTTGTAGCACTGTGGCTTGGTCTACTTGACAGGTTTAAGGCATGCTGGGCAAAGGGTTCAGCATCCTATGCACACCCTCGCCCATAAGGACTGGGTCTTCCAGGAGTTACAGTGGATGTACCACAAACCTGGCTAGATATTAGTATGCTGCATGACCTTAAGCAACATCTGCTATAAGACATGCCACTCTGATGATGGCCACAAAAATGTGGAAAGCTACTCTTGGAAGTAGACACATCTATAACAGAACTTTGCCATGGAAGTGCTAACACTGCAGGATCTTGCTCATCCACAGGCACACTGGCAACCATCTATGAATGTCACAGTTGAGCATCTCTGTGAATGACCCACTATCCCTGGCAGATGAGCTAGAGAAGACATTGTACCTTTCAGTGTTGTGACTGAATCTATCCAAGCAATCATACTTACAGGAACATACAGGGAAATTCACTCTCATAGGTCATCATACACAGCCTGCATTACCCTCACTATCTCAGCAGTGGCTGTTGTGGTACTAGCTAGTGCCTGCCCAATGGTCCTGCACATATGCTGGTTTATGGTGACTGGCACACCAGCCACAGGTGGATGGAAGTAACTATGTCTCCAGTGAGCACCATTAACTCCCCATGCTGCCTGGCTGTGGCCTTTTTTGCCCATGAGTGCTAAAGAAAGATTCGGACATCTGACTATTTGGGCCAACACACTTCCGTTATTGACAGTGTCTCCATTAAGCTGTCCTGCCTGTGATGTATGGGGTTGCCTGGGTGTCAACAGGCACAGTTCATGGTCTGTACTGGGAATGCAGTGGTCACATTCCCCTGTGCCCAACAGATACTCTGGACTCCCAGATTGCCCCAGCTCATCCCTGCCATCATTATCAGAGGCTGCAGATCCTCCAACATCAGATGGGGGCAGCTCACCAGAGCTCATACTTGATCGTCTGTAAATACACCAAAGTATAAAATATCCAGTGCAAATATGGCCCAACACCAGAAATATACAATCAACTGACTTTTACAAATATAAACATGATAAAAAATAATATACCTTGTGCAGATGGCTGTGGTTATTTAACTCCTGATACACCTATATACAATAATTCAGACATATTTAAGGGACCAGAAACTCCTCCATCTCCAGGAGAGGTGCTACACATGATGGCCCCTATACCTGTTCCCTATGTTCCCATGCCAGGAGTTTTGATGTTTGTTGGTCACTGCATAGCATATCAATGGACCCTGTGGTGCCCTTCGGTTCTGGCCACCAACCACATTAAACTTGGTCATAATACCTCCCCTGGCAAGTTCTTGTTAGGGCTGGTCAGCTGTATGTAGGCCAAACAACTATCATTCATGGAGAGAGAGAGAGGACCTGGAGTAGCACCTTATTTTCTGCATCTGAGAACTTGGGCTTACATATACATAATGTTCAAACAGATGCAGTAGGGTATTTCTGCTTTGCCCGTTTTTTATTTAAGCATTGTTCTGTTGGTATGGAAAACAGTTGAATTAACAGTCTTGCTCCAGTATGGCGCCTACAAATCCTACCACCACCACCAGTATCCACCTTGGCATATAGCATGCAGTCTGTGTGCTTGACACATATATATCTGTATGGACACTAAGTAATGTCAGACACCTCGCTCTATTGATCACATGTCCTCCACAAAGCAATCACATACCAGTGCAATTAACCAAGGTGGCATTCAATGTATACAGTAGATAAATTTACTGAAATGTGCGGAGTCTTTACTCATGGGTGTGTCTACATTTAAACTAAATAATCCAGCAGCCCAACGATTGCCATACGATTGCAACCCCCCTCTCAATACACCTTTGCTAACAGTTTAAAGTAATGAGCAACATACACCTTATCGTCAATAGGGTGAAGAGCAGTTAAAAACAGACATACTACAAATGAACAGACTTGTAAAAAGCAGTACTTCTTTGCAAAACCAGAGATACTTTTGCTGAAGTAATATTTTGAAATTCACCTTTGACACATTCGGAATTATGAACTCTACAAGTTTATTCTGTTGCACCATGAGGGTCTATGCCTGCTGTTGCACTTCCATTGTGTGGATGCACCTGGCTGGGAGTAATGATTTTGTTAATTAGGACTCAACTCAAATGTTTCTGAATTGCTCAATCTGCACAATAAACACATCTGCTAAACATCATGCTCAGGTCTTCTCCAATTCATGCACATGCCTAGATCCCTGCAGATACGGTCCAGGCCATATCTTCAGGGGGAACTGCAATTTCATATTTAACCATCTGAACATGGAGTCACTGTAGTGTTTGATTTCTAATTAAAAAGATAAATGACAGAGATGTTTCATACCTTAACTTGCTATTGTGAACTCTAATGATACAGTACACCTATAGTTTGAGATTGTCACGCATACCGCAAATGAGATGCCCATCTTGCATGGAAGATTGGACATGCAAGACCTGATTTGCATGACAACTCTCTGCCATTTTTCACTGAGATTTTTCAAGGTTCTACATCATGGCTGGAAAAGGAAAGGGCAGTGCTCCTTTTAGAGCACAAAGCTGGTGTGAGGAGGAGGAGTCAAAACATTTCACTACCTCTTCCATAAGAATTACAACTGAAGGATCACGCAGGAGGTCTCTATAGGGCTACAGTATAACATTAATGCCTGCAATAATTTAGCCCATGCTGCCACCCATACAACTAGCATCCTGTGCATGAAAGAACAGTGCCATCACCATTATAGTCACATGATGTGCTGCAATCCAGACATTTCTGGTCAATGGAATGATGTAGTTATGGAGCAGGCCCTACCTATCTACTGAAATAATCCTCTGCACCCATGCTGTCCATTTTCATTCTTTCTCAACAACTGGGTTCAGATTTGCCCCTCAAATCTAACTCAGCTGTGCAGCTCGTGGCCAATAGAAGTCTTGACCACCTTCCTTACCCGTAATGCTCTTTCCCCTAACATATCTCAGATCTTGTTTGCTGACATAGTTTTAGATAAAAGATTTGCTCAACCAAAGGAACATTGGTCCTTTATAACATTATGAATCACGAATACTATACAGGTCCAGAAGGAAGAAGCACACTCCACAAAGCAATAATACGTCCTGGTTTAATGTAGAACACTCAGCGTGGTAAACAAGTAAAAATCAGCAAGTTCTGAATACAGCAGAAAAAACGGGGTCAAGTGCTTTCATCTACCAGACATGTGGACTTCATCCTTTATAACATTCTCATTCTTCCAGAAGTTAATAGCTAAAAAGGTATGAGGTAGGTGGGGGGGGGGGGGTGTTGAGGAAGAATGAAAATGGACAACACAGATGGAATGTTATGGTGAGTAGAGAACTTCTTTACCTGATGTTGCCAATTTTCATTCATTTCTCAACAACTGGACAGAGTCCCCAGCTACCTGAATTCCTGGGAGGACTCTAAGGAAGGATATTCCTGAGCACTGTTGAGCCAAAGGCTGCTCTTTCCCTCATGACCAGATCCAAATTGTAATGAGCAATAGTTGTGTGAGGACTACCCACTTGTTGCAGCCACACAGATATCATCCATGGAAGACCTGGATAAAAATACTGAAGATGTTGATATGGACTTGGTTGAATGGGCTCTCAAAGTTTTGGCAAAGACGAGCCAAATTTTGTTATAGATAAAGGAAATTCAATCAATCAGCCATTTGTTTAAAGTTACTTCTGCAAGTGGCTTGCCTAATTTTGGTTCTGCAAAAGAAACAAACAACTGATCATTTTTTTTTCCGAAATTCTTTGTTCTATGCGAATAGAAATGTAGCTGTCTTTGAATGTCTAACAAATGCAAAATGTTTTCACCTTTGTTTGTGAAATTTGGAAAGAAAACTGAAAGATTAATGGACTGACTGACGTTGGATTCTGACACCACCACAGGAAGAAAGGAAAGATTGGTTTGTAGTGCTAATCTGTCTCTATGGAATATTAAATAAGTAGGCTTAGAAGACCAGGCTTGAAGTTCAGGGTTCCTATTATATGATCAAAGACACATTCTTTCAAATGTGTCTTGATCGAACTTGAAAGCACGAAATGGCAAAATACTGAAATGGCATATAAGTGATTTCTTTCCCTGGGAAAGAAATCCTTTGGCCACCTCTGTTACTTTACCATTTTCATCACTGTAGTGTGATCTTGGAGTTGTTATATTTAAGTAGGGGGTTGTGGGGGGGACAGCCTCCCACATCAGTAGGTGGAGAAGGCCCCCACTTTATGTAATGTTTTAAAGCTTTTTTTTTCTTTTGTGGAACAGCGGTGTTCGGGATTGTAAGCTTTCTCTTACATGGCGTCGATATATCAGCATTCGCTTTTTTAACAGTTTGCTGATTTAATATAGACCCAAAGTTCAGAAAGTCTTTGATCAGAGGTTATAGCTACCAAGAAGATAGTTTTCCGGGTTAAAAACTCTAGTTCACATTTTGCTGCTGGTTCAAAGGGAGACTGAGTCAACACTTGTAATACCAAATTTAAATCCCATGGTGGAGCTGGATCTTTAAAAGGTGGTCTCAGAAGAAGGGTACCCTTTATAAAGGCCTTACAAAGTTTTGAGGAAGCTAAGGTAGAATTGTCAATTCCTATATGAAAATCTGAAATGGCAGCTAGTTGTACTTTAACTGTTGAACTAGCTCCTTCATTAAAGACTTAAGTCAGGAACTCAAGAACATTATGCATTGGAGCTGAAAAAGGGTCAGTGTCTTTTTGCTGAGCCCAAAAAACAAATCTTTTCCATTTACTTCTGTAAATCTTTCTAGTGGAAGCTTTACGGGAAGATAAAAGGATGACAGACAAGGGAGGAAATTCTAGGGTGCCTGGCTATCAATGGAAGCAGAGAAACCATGAGGTCAGCTTTAGGCCTGAAATGTCAGGGTGAATCATATCTGTCATGTGAGAGGAGGTTATGAAGTTGGATTGATAATCCATGGCAGATGAACTAGATGAGACCAAAAAAAAAAAAAGAGGAAAAATATATGATGAGGCTAATAAGGGACAATGAGGATGACTTTGCTCTTCAATCGAGATGCTTTCTGGAGAAATTTGGGGATTAAGGGGGTAGGGGAATACGTATAGAGGAGACCAGGGAGCCAATCATAGAAGAGAGCATCTCTTGGCAATTCCACCTGCAGAGGGATCAGGGCAAAGAACCTGCTGCACTTGTTGTTGAGGGAAGATTTAAACAGGTCACAACAAGGTTGGCCCCATTGGTGGAATATGTTTTTTGCAACTCTCATGTTGAGAGACCACTCGGAATGTGCATTGCTATCAGAAATTGATTGGATGAAATCCCCACTGCCACACAAGCTTCTCGACACAAGGGGTACGATGTGGTCCCTCCTTGTTTGTTAATGTACCATACCATTGACATATTGTCTGTCTGAATCACAGTAGTTCCAGAAGGGAGAAAGTCTTGAAAGATTTGCAACACTAGGTGAACTGCTCTTATTTCCAGGACATTTATATGTGTGTTGGCTTCTTTGGGGAACCATGTGCCTTGGACTGTCTTTCCCAAGAAATGCCTCCACCCATCTGGGAAGTGTCCGTGGTCACTATGGCTTGGGGCTGGGGTAAATAAAGGGAAGGCATTGTAATATCTGATCTGAATGCATCCATCACAATAGATAATTTTTGCATGCCTAAGTTATTCTGATCTGGGTGGACATAGGTTGGTGTAGAATAGATCACTGAGCTGCTAGGGTTCATTGAAGAATTCTCATATGAAATATTGCTACCAGTACCAGAACTATTGCAGCTGACATTGATTTCACTGTTTATAGAATCAATTGAGCTGCTAGAGAAGAATTCTGAATTATCTTTTTGACTTGAAATAGAATACTTTGAACTCTTGGTAAAGGAAGGGAGGCTTTTACTGATACTGTGTTGAACAAAGCCCCTATGAATTCTAGTGTCTGAGTAGGTTCTCTCTGAGATTTGTTGTGATTGCTGATAATCTGTAGCCAAAGGGCAGAGCTCTGAACTGGTAATGACTGGCTAGGTGTCTTCTGCATCACATGTTCATTTTTATGTGATAGTATGCATCCTGAAGATCTGCTGAGCTCATCTAGTCGCCCTTGTGCAGAAAAGGCAAAATGGACTGCACCATGACCATCTAGTACTTTGTATGCTGAAATGATTTGTTCAGATTGCTGAGATCCAGAATTGGCCTCCAGTCTCCTGTTTGCTTTGGCACCAAAAAGAATCTTGACTAAGTCCCAAATTCTATCGGGTCTGAGAGGACCTCTTGGATAACCCATTTTTCTATAATCTTTTTTTATTTCTAGAGCTGCTGCTTTCCTTTGATGGGGTGGAACATAGGGAATTTTGTTTACTGTTAAGGGAGGAGGAATGGAAAAGGGAAGTATATAAGCTCTTGAAATAATCCTCTGCACCCATGTATCTTTTGTAATGTCTAGCCAGGCTCTCTGGTGCAGGGATAGACAACCCCCAACTGCCTCCAGAGGTAGACAATCAGGCCTCCTTTCAGGAGCGCTGATAGAGTCTGACAGAAAAAGAATCTCTGGACCACTGGTTCTGCAGGCCTCATCTACTGTATGGGCAGCGTCTTCTATTTGATTTCTTCCCCCTGCCCTTGGGGGAACTATCTCCACATGGATCTTGGAAAGGACCCTGGGACTTTCTGAACCATATTTTTCAACCACCTTTCTGATTCCTAAAGAAGGTTCTTTGAGGGATCAAAAATGTATGCCCACTGCAGAGAGGGTCTTTCTATCTTGCTCACACCTGGAGAGTGTGTCTTTCACCATGTAGCCAAACAATGAACTGCCATCAAAAGGTGCATTGATGAACGAGGACTTGAAAGACTCTGCAAAATCACATAAGCACAACCAGGCATGCCTTCTAATGGAAATTTCTGAACCTGCCGCTGTTGAGGTACCTTCAGCTGCAAGTGAAATGAGACTCATGGATGAATTTGTGAACCTGTGAATTTGTGACCGACTGTAGGGTAGCTAACTGTGAGGCAATAAAGCTCTGTAACTCAGAAGTACTGATCTCAGAGAGAGATTTGGAGAGTTCCTTAATCAAGTCCCACTGCAATCTCGTGAAATGTGCCAGATAATTCAGTGACCTGAATGCAAAGGTCACTGAAGCATATACATGATTCCCAAATCTGTCCAAAGCCCTGGACTTTCTGTTAGGGGGATGGACAGATGAACTCTCTTCCACAAGTTTTTTCTTCATGGCTACCACCATGACCATGGCATCTACTGGTACTCCCTTGCTCTAAAACTTTCTTCCTTTCAATGGTGCCAGTATCTTCTCTGGCCTCTCTGGAATTGACTCAACAGCATCAGGCTCATTCCACAACCACCTAGAGATCAAATCAATGAGCTCATCAACGGATTGAGTCACCCAGGAGGTAGATGGAACAGACACAATGGCTTCCAGAAATACCAATTCCTCTTGGGAAGGGTTAGCAGTAGACAAACCCCCCCCCCCCTTTATTTGAGGATCTCTAGAATGTCTCCCAAAGGTGACATCATCAGGTGGTGATCTTGGGGACCCTTCCCCCTCATCAGAATCATTATTCTTCAGTGACAGACTCTTGCAGAGAGTCTAAGTGCCTCCTCTAGCACTTTCTCTTGCTAGGACTTCTTCGGTAGGATGTTCCAGAGAAGTACTGGAAGAAATAAGAATACCCTGCTGGGTACCATGGTGACTTTGGGCCGGCTGTCCCTGTGGAGCAGAATAAAGAGGATCAAGTCACAAAGACATATGGTATGCAGAAAGGAGATCCAAGGGGGTGGAACAGTCCATACTCCAGAAGCAGAGAATAATGCTTCTACTACCTCAAAGGCAGAGCACTCTGGGGAGAAAGAGGCCAATGGAGCCGATAATACATGCTTCTAGATAATCAGCTCCCTCTGACCCAAAGGCAGTCCACCTTAGGCAGAAGTCATAGCTTAGCTGTTTAATGCCAAGGCTCGAAGAGGCAGAGATGGTTCTGTCAACTTTGGAGTTGACTAACACCTCGGACCCGAGAACGAAGCTTTGACTATGAGTCATCCGGCTCCAACATGCCCAGAACTACTGCACTCAAAGAATGTATCAGAGCTGAAGATACCATAATCTTCTGATATGACACACATGATCCCAGAAGGCGTGGAACCAAAGGCTTAAAAACCACTAGTCGGATTAGAGAACAACTCCCATCTGAATCTGTGCTGAGAGGAATTTCCTCACCATCTTATCATGTCAGCTTCTCTATCAGACTCCAGGAAGAATGACAGGATGAGGCTATTGATGAGGACCTTGAATTTCGGCATATATCCAAGAACTGGGATGGCACTCTTGAAAGTACAGGATCCAAGGATGATGCATACCTTGTTCAGGGTAGGTGCTTCAGATCCGATACTATTGAATGCAAGGAAGCAGATCAGACATGTGATCCTGACTGAGCCAAAGATTTAGGCTTCAGATCTGAATTTTTAGACAGTTTTTGAGCTGAATCCATTGTTGGATCTGAGGATGGATTAGAATGTCGGAGGTTGGCATAATAGTTAAGGTGTTTACCTTACAGACACAAGGTACAGGGTTTGGTTTTCACACAAGATAATTGGCTAGGCTTAAAATGGTCCAGAAGGACTGTAAACCTGGTACAAACCTATGAACCTAGATCCAGACAGATCAGATGTCCTTTCACTGTGCTCTTTCTTGTCCTGTTTATTGACTTGAGCCATTGGTTACAAGTTTTAAAGCTTGAAACTTTTCCCCATTTTATACTGTAAATCTATCTAAAAGAAAGAAAGATAGAAAAGATTTTTTTAAAGAAGCAACCAACAATGGCATAAAAGGGAAAGGAAGAAGCTACCATTTCAGCACAAATCTTAACAAACGAAGAGAAACAGGCAAGCCTAATTAAAAAAAAGAAATAGCGTTTTGCAGATAGATAATGGAAAAAAAATAGTTATATCTTAATATCAAAGAGCTATAAAGAAAGGGAAATTATGGTAATAGTATGCACAAAAAATAAACATCATTTTATGTTTGTACCAAACTTCAAATATATGCACAGTCAACATAAATGGCAACGTACATAGGTACCAATGTTTTTGTGTTGAGGCTTGTTTTGATTTAGCAAGTTCTGAGGAGGAAGGTTACAGGACAGGCCTTTGTCATCTTTGTTCTTATTTTCAAAAACAAAGTTGCAGTTGCCTTTTAGTATTGTTATTTATTATTGTTTCATTTGTCTTTGCTGACTAGGAAAAGTCCAACTGGGTAAAACCCATTTTCAGAGGAGGCCTGATGAGAAAAGCACCACATTTAAGTTATACATAATGCACATTTATCATTGCAGGGTAAAATATCTGTACATGAGCTTATTTACATGATATTTAAATATTTCTTACATGAACATATCATTTTAACAAAAAACAAGAGAGAAATTAGCATACTGGCAGATTACTAAATAGAAAAATAAAATACAATAAAAGTTCATGTATTTATAGCATGATGGCTACAGAGAAAAGATCAAACTGGGGTATTTTTAGGTTAAAAACATAATTGTATTCTGGCACCATAAGGACCAAAGAGGCCAGTGATTGTACACATTTAATGAATAAGCTGTGCAAGCAATCACTTTCACCTTACAAGGCTTCTTCAGACAAAACATTTGTCTGAAGAAGTTTTTTAAGGTGAAAGTTTTTACTTGCACAGTTTATTCAATAAATATATACAATCACTGGTCTATTTGGTCATCTTGGTTCCAGAATACTTTTGTTTTTTTTTCTCTATGTAGTTTTTCTGGCTTTATCTAAGTGGTGGCACTTCATTTTTTTTGTATTTTTGAGGTTAGTAATAAACCAAGACGAAATTTTGCAGTGTGGAGAGTGTGATGTTCACTTCCTGAATTATGTTATGCACTTTGTTCACTTAATAAAAATTAAACTGTAAAATATAACTGTAAAATATGTGCTAAAATAATCAAATAGAAAACAGTAGGTAATCCACAGCTAAGTTAATAAAAGGATATTACATTTTTAACTCACCTGTGGACTACCTATTTTCTATTTGATTATTTTGTAGCACATATTTTACAGTTCAATTTTTATTAAGTGAATTAAATGCATAACATAATTCAGGAAGCAAACACCACACCCTCCACACTGTGAAGTTTCTTCTTGGTTTGATTTGGACCCAGTATAGGTTGCATACTGTTTTTTTCTGAGACTTTCAGGGATACCATAGATTTCTCTTTTTTTTAGATTTTACAGACAAACAAGTAGTAGTGTAGCTTAAAAACTGATATGAAAGGAGAAGTTATGCAAATGAAAGTAGGATAAATGGACAGAGGAAGAAATTATAGTTAGTGGTGAGGTGTGAGAAAAACAGGAATAGGATAGGAAGAGTTTAGGAAATTAGTGCCAAATGAGGAAGAATGATAAGGTACAAAAGACTGGGAAGCAAAGTGTCTACAAGAGTTGTAGAAAAGTAATCTAAGTAAAGCTAGCCAGGTAAGTGGAAAGAACAACTTTGACATAAGTGCTGTTTAAGCAATGTTTTGAAACTATATAAGTTTTCCATCTGTTTTAACTGTGGGAGGATTTCATTCCAGAGTTCTGACACATAATATGAGTACAGAGAATCTCCAGCAGTGTTGAATGTATTTCTAATACATAGTAGAAGTTTATTGCTAGAATGAAGGTCTCCACTGGGTGAATAGTACAGTAGGGCATTTTGTAATGTTGGGCATTTGGCTGGAGAGTACAACAGGTTGTGGGCAATGATTAGCTGCGAGAATGTCAACTGGTTTGGGAGTTCAAGCCAGCTTAATTGTTTTAATGCAAGGAAGTGGTGTGTGTGCAATGTTGGTTGGTTGCAAATTTAGCTATTTTGTAGTAGTAGAGGGCTAGTTTAATTTTATACATAGTTGTTGATATTTGTTAGAATAGGAAAAGCATATAATACAAAAGGAAGGAGGTAAGTTGCTGCTAAGGGAGTCCTTGCTTAAAATGTCTGGTAATGTTTGGCACTATAGAGTGAGCCGAGTTTTTGGTGAGTTTTCTTGATGAAATGAAATATGTGGTGATCAAATTTGAAGTTACTATCTATTGTGACTAAGTAGTTTGTTTGGCATATGGTTTCTATTTTTGTGTTATTATTTGAAGTAATGTGAAATGAGTGTTTCTGATTAAGGTGTTGTTTTGGAGTAAACAGCATAAGCTTTTTTTCAGGTCTATATTACATAAACAATCTTTCAGAATTTCGAATACCATATGGTCAACACCATATGATCAAAGTTGTGAAACTTCAAAACTCTTAAAAAAAAAAAGTAAATTTAAAGTGTTTTAGCAGGGGGGCAACCCCCTGCACCCCCTCACACCTCCCACTACTTAAATATACCAACTTCGAGATTGCACTACAGTGTAGGAAAGGGAAATCTTCCCTTTCCGCGCCATTCTCCATCAAAGTGCAATCTCAGAGTTGGTATATTTAAGTAGCGGGGGCTGTGGGGGTGCAGGGCGGCTTGCCCCCCTGCTAAATTTACTTTGTTTTTTTTTTTTGAGTTTTGAAGTTTCAGAACTTCGATCATATGGTGTTGACCATATGGTATTCAAAGTTCTGAGACTTCGTTTATGTAATATAGACCCCTTTTTTCCTGGCATTAAGCAGTAACTTACACTTTTTAGCCATATTTCAATGTCAGTGAAAGATTTTTGAACGATTTCCTGTAATTTTGTTATGGATGGGGCAGAGCAGATAAGGGTTGAATCATCTGAGTATTGTACAAGAGTGGCAAGTGCTGTAGCGGTATGAAGTCTATTTATAAAAAATATTAAATAGAAAGGGGGCAAGTACTGACCCTTGTGGAACACCAACAGAGATTGATTTCTTTTGTTGCTATTCAGTTGCCTGCTGCTGATTGCATAATAACAGTGAAACCAGGGGGATGTGAAGCCTAGAGCTGCAAGTTCAAAAAGGAGCTTTTGGTGGGACACCGTGTCAAATACTTTAGAAAGGTCAAGGAAAAGTGAAGAAACAAGGTTAACATCACTTCTGTACTGGTTTACTAGGTTTGTGAAGTTGAGGAGGGCAGTAGTGACACTGTGGTTGGGCCTGAAACTGTGCTGGGAGTTGGATAGGAGGTGGTGTTTGGTTGTATGTTTCTTAAGCTCAGTGTGAATAGATTTTTCAAGGATTTTTGAGAGGGTTGATATAATAACAATAGGTCTATATTTTGTTGGCTCTGCTGAAGTACCCACTTTGTGAAGGGATATAATAATGGATTTTTTCCAGATGGATGGGGCATAGTTTTCTGTTACTGACCCAGTTGATCAGAATGGAGAGAGGAAAAGCTAGTTCTTCTGCTCCTATTTTGAAGAAAAGGTGAGATGGTTATTGACAACTGAGGTTGTTGCTTTTAATCTGGCTAGTAATGTTTTATGGTTGTCATTGGGTCGGGCTGAAAACTAAAAGACAATGTATTGCTTTCGAGAATAGGTGGAAGATGGGGGGGGGGTGAGGTTGTCATTAATTAGTGATAGAACTGACTGGATAAAATGAGTGTTGAACTGAGTAGCAATATTGTCTTGAAGTAGGAGAACAGGGTGTAGTGGTATGGCCAGGGTATAATAGTTTATTTAGAGAGGACCAAAAAAACTTGGGGTTGTTTTGGTGCTTTTGTTGGAGATTACTGCAGTATGGTTTCTAGTCAGATTTAACAAGGATCTTACCTTCAAAGACTTCAGAAAATCTAAACTACCAAACAAAAAAATGTCTGTAACTGGACAAACACGAATTTGTGCATTTATATACCATTATACTTTCAGACAAACTTTCTGATAGCAGTCAGATAAGTGTGCATGTGACTATCCTTGCCCCAACAGCCCTTGTAACAGCAATAATGGAGCCAGAAATACACTATAATGCTTGAAATCACACAGGTTCAGCATTTTCTGATCATAGTGACCCAGTCTACCTTTTCCTGAATGACAAAGTTCTAGAGGTGTATACCATCATCTTATCATACCTCTCTCACAGCGACCTCTCCTTAATTAAATGGAGAATTCTTGAAGGTACAATCAAGAAGTTATGTGTTACCATAACATTCCACCTGTGTTGTTGATCTTTATCTTTGACTGTGGGTTAGGTTCTGATTCGTCCATTATTTTAGCTCGTGCCCTCCAAAAACTCTCAAGCTTAGCTCTACCCATAATGCTCCTCTCAAGATTACCTCAGATCAAGTTTGCATAAGATAGTAATAGACAAGAAATAATAGAATAGATACTATATCTGTAATCATAAAGGAGTAATCCAATGTAACGGGACAGATCCGTTCCATCAAAAGGCCCAGAGAGTGGAAGGAGGAGGGTGGGAATGTCAAGGATAAGTGAAGATCGGCAACACAGATGGAACGTTATCTGAAGTTGTCAATCCTCACTTAATCCTTGACTGTGGGACAGAGTCCCCAGCTAATGAAATCTTGGGAGGTCTCACAGAAAAATATTCCTGAGCACCATCGAGCCAAAGGATGCTCAAGCCCTACAGACTAGATACAACTTGTAATGAGTAATAAAGGTATGTGGGGATGCCCAGGTAGCCACTGCACATATATCATCTGAAGAGGCTCTTGCATGGAAGACTGCAGAAGTGGCTATTGCTCTCATAGAATGTGCTTTTACAGGCATTGGGAGCTGTACTTTCCTTTTGTTATAAATGAAGGTTATGCAGTCTTTAAGCCACTTAGCTAGAGTAACAATACAAACTGGTTTGAAATTGCAGCTAGATGAATTCGCATAGGAAAAGAGAATGCTCCTGCCTCAAAATGCGAAGCAAAAAATTCTAAGACCTTTTGAACAGGTGCAGAATACAGATCAAATTTGCTATCTGAAGCTCATTTTGTAAATTTTCGCCATTTGCTGTTGTATAATCATCTAGTTGAAGGCTTATGAAAGGCTAGAATAATATGTTGAACTGGGGCGGTAAGGCTAGTTTGCCTGGCAAGCATCTGAACTGGAAAAGCCATGCAGTGAGCTTGAGATTTTGGAAATTCGGGTGAATGAGTCCCTCTGGATGGAATAGATTCGGAGCGGAGTCCAGAGTCCACGGTTCTTGAATTAGGTGAGGCCACAGAAAGGGGAACCATATCTGTCGAGGCCAGAAAGGAGCAATGAGAATTACCTAATTCTTTGACCTGTTGGCTTTCTTCAGAAACTGTGATCTGAGTGGAATGGGGGAAAGGCATACAGGAGACCGGGGGGGCCAATTGTGGAGAAGAGCATCTCTCTGGGACTCCCCCGGAGGGGGGGATTAGAGTGAAGTAACTACTGCATTTGTTGTTCAGAGGATATGCAAAGAGATTGCAGCAAGGCTGGCCCCATTGACAGAATATACTTTCCGCCACCAAAGGACTGAGAGACCACTCGTGAGGCATTTAGATACTCCTGCTCAATTTGTCAATAATCACGATGGAGCTTCTGGAATATGCATTGCAACTAGAAAGTGGTCGATTGAGATTGCCCATTGCTAAACTCTGACAGCTTCTTGACAAAGAGGGTAAAATCTGGTTCCCCCTTGTTTGTTAATGTACCAAACCACTGACATGTTGTCTGCTTGGATTGCAATCATTCCCAAGGGGAGGGTTTCGTGAAATGCTTGCAACACCAGGAGCACTGCCCTCATCTCTAGAACACTGATGTGCAAATTGGCCTCCAACTGGGACAAAGTGCCTTGGACTCTCTTTCCCAGATAATGCCTCCCTGCCCTATCCGGGATAAATCTGTGGTCACTATGGCCTGGGGTTGTGGAGGGACAAAGGGATGGCCCAGTACAATGTCATTGGAATGAAGCCCCACAACTCGGGTCCTGTTTGCATAAATTGGTGATCCAGATTTGATGCGACATCAGTTGCATCATTAGTGACCATTGCAACATCAATAGCTATTGAAGAATTTGCATGTGAAACCTGGCAAGGGGAACCAAGGTAATAGAGGCCACCATAAATCCTAGAACCTGGAGTACCAATCTTGCAGTCACTGCCCTGCTGTGAATAATCTGGCTGACTTGTGATTTTATTCTCTGAAGTCTTTCTTGAGGAAGAGAAGCAATGCAGGTGCTTGTGTCCAACAGTGCTCCTATGAACTCTAAATGCTGTGTTGGCTCTAGATGGGAATTTTTTGTTGTTTACAGTAATCCCTAGTAAGGAACAAGTTTGAAGGACATAATCCCTTGCTTGTAGCAGTAGATGTCTGGGAGGTTGCGTAAATTTGCCAGTCGTCTAAGTATGGAAATACCCAGAATCCTTGCAGTCTGAAGTGAGCTGTGACCACTGTCACGCACTTGAACACCCTGAGGCTGTGGTGAGGCCAAAAGGCATGGCATGGCTCTGAACTGGTAATGACTGACTCTCAGCCTGAGCAGCAGAAAAATTCTTGAGCATTTGACTTTTTATGTGATAATACGTATCCTGAAGATCTATTGAACACATCCAATCGTCCTTCCCTAAGAACATGAGAATAGACTGAACCGTGACCATCCAAAATTTGGCATTTTGAAATTACTTGTTCAAGGCATTGTGATCCAAAATTGGTCTCCAGTCCTCCATTTTCTTTGGCACTAAAAAGACTCTTGAGTAAACTCTAAATCCTATCTGGTCTGGCGGGACTATTTGGATGGCTGTTTTGTCAAGAAGTTTTTGAATTTTTAGTACTGCCACATCCCTGTGACTGGGTGGAACATCCATTCTTGGGTTGGCTGTAAAAGGGAATATGATATCTTCTGGTTATGATCCTCTGCACCCAATTATCTGTTGTTATGGCAGGTTGGTGCAGGGAGAATCATCCCCAGACTGCATCCACAGGACAGCATTCGAGCCTCCATTCAAGACTGACAAAAGGAATTTCCAGTGAAAGAATCCCTGAAACCCTGATTTTGCAGGCCACATCTGTCTCTAGTGGGGCATCTTCCATTATAACTCCCCCCTCTGCCCCAGGAGAAGTTGTTGCCATGTGAGTCCTGGAAAGGCCCTTGGGGCTTTTTGAACCATAGCCTCCAACAAGTTTACGCCTACTGTTACAAGTTTATGAGTTGCCCATACCTTACTTGGATAGAAGAAGGTTTCTCTGTTCACCTGTGAGAGAGGGAGCTTTGAGCAGCCATCTGTCCCTGGAGGAGTGGTTCCAGCCCAGAAGTTAGTAGCTTATAGGTCATTTTGGACTAATTTCTATCTCTTTCATTTCCCTGCTTTAAAAACCATGTTTGCACGGTTTTGCACATCCGGGCAGCGCTGGTTAGCTGGGGCTAAATTATTCCCGGCTTCACCAAGTCTCCTCTTCAGTTTGGGAGGGTGGCCTAAAGGCTAAGGTGCTTGCCTTACAAACACAAGGTGCAGGGTTTGAGTCTCACAAGGGATAATTGACTAGGCTTAAAATGGCTCGCAAGGGCAGTTAGCCTAGTACTAATCTATGAACCTATGAACTCTTAACCTAAGCACTTAAAAAGAATCCTACAGTCCAGCACTTGCTCAGGCCTAATAGCAAGCACTAATATACCCCGACACTTGATTGCCCAGCAGGGCAAGGCTTATTATTCACCCCTCACCAACCAAGTAACTAAGCAGCTCACCCTACTATTCAGGCATGACCAAAGGGCAATTTCAGGTATACTCTCCAGTCCAGCTGGTGAACCTTGGTATCCTGAGGCAATGTTACAACTGCCTCATGTACACAGACAACCCTCTCCTCCTACCACAAAACATTAACATATGCGAGAGATGCAATTATATAGCTAAATTGGAGGCTAAGCTCTCTCCACCCAAGACTGGAATAGGCAGTCATGAGGAGAAGATTAACAATTGCACCACACCTCCAGACTCACATAGACATACTAAACCAGCACTGGGAAAAAAATACAGATAAATACACAAAATCATACACGGAGGCTCTAAATAAAAACCTGCAAAACCATCAGAGACCTCCAAAGTAGACACCCAAAAAACTTGCACCTCCCGTCACAAACCAGACAACACATAAAACAAAAAATCAGTGTGCCGCACAATCACAGCCCTTAAGGTGAAATAACATACCTAACACACTAGTAATAGGTGACTCTATAGTCAGGCACACTGACGTCCCACTCACTAGGCTGGACAAGGAGAAGGTTACTGTTAGTTGCCTGTCGGAAGCCAGAATCCTCCACATAACACAAGCACTCAGGTCACTCCAGAACAAGTACAAATATGACTCTGTCATTGTTCATGTTGGTGTGAATGACCTGAGACGTACCTCCATGGACTACATGAAAAGAGACATGGAAGAGCTCTCTGATCATGTAGCCCAGGTGGGTATGACCCTGACCCTGAGTAGCATCCTGCCCTCACCAAGAATGATACCGCAGTATAAAGAAAAAATTATCAATTTCAACAATTGGCTAAGCTTCTGGTGTCATTCAAAGGGGATCCAGTGTCTGTCAGCCTGAGATGACCTGCTCGACAAGCCTCGCTGCTTCGCAAGAGATGTCTTGCACCTGTCACCCCTAGGCTTTCGAATACTGGCCAAGACCGTTACCGCCCCCATAGTGCCTTTTTTAGGCAAGGCTCAAAAGTCAAACCCCACCTCCGTAAACAGCAGAAATAAAAAAATGAGGGTTATGCTATTCAACGCCAGGAGTTTAAATCTCAAAATGCATGCGCTCAAAGCACTCCTCAGTATGGAGAACGTTGACATCTGTGCAGGAACTGAAACCTGGTTCAAGGCTCCAAAGAGCACCCCAGCACTACCGGGCTACAACTCCTACCACACATTTTGGTCACAGAACATGGACCGAAACACAAAAGGAGGGGGTGTATCCATATTCATCAAGGATACCTACACCTCCAGGTTAGTGGTGCAGCATGATACCTCTGAGATCATCCATGTGCAACTAACATCGGGCAAATCGGCAATGCAAATTGAGGTCAACTGGTCACTGGTTAGATCAGACCATAAACTAATCCCTCTGGATGTCCACACCACACCACCAACCCTAACCAAGGAAATCACAGTGAAAAACTCTTCTATAGCAAACGTCACCTTACATAAGACAGAGGTGATAAGTTTCACAGCCCCCACGCTAAAGGATAACAGTGTCCAAGATGCAGGAACCTTTACAAATGCACTCTATGAGCACCTACAAGGATGCATGGATTGTGCCAACCCTAGCATAACCAAGACTCACTCCCCTAAGAGAAGGAAACCAGTCTGGTGGACCCCTGCCATAAACAGGCTATACAATAGAAGGAGGAAACTAGTTCAGAAAAAAAGTAAATCCCAGGAAAGACATCCCTGATCAGTATCAGTAAGAAACTAAGGTCTCTCATAAAATCATCCAAGACTAACTTCGAAAGAAAAATAGCTAAGGATTCGGAAGATAACCACAAGCCTTCTTCAGCTATGTCAAAAATATATGCTCTGAGCTAGTGCAAAATAGCACAAAATATACATAACCTAGTGATATTGCCAACATCCTGGCAGATAGATTCAGTGCTAACTTCACCCCCCCTCTCACCCCCAAAAGGGCCCACAACAATACTGGAAAAGTGTAGTGTCCTGGAAATCACAGAAGCACAAGTGAAAACAGCCCTTTCAAAAGCTAAAAGCACAGCATCAATGGGGCCAGATGGTGTCCCAGGCTGCATCTTGCATGAACTACAAAACGAGCTAACCCCCCACCTAAACACACTGTTCACCCTCAGCCTCTCCACAGGCTACGTGCCCATAGAATGGCGCACAGCAACTGTTATTCCGCTCCACAAAGGAGGGGCCACAACTGACCCTAGTAACTATCGTCCCATATGCCTGACTAGCCTGGTCTGCAAGGCTATGGAGTGCATCATCATGGAACTCATTAACAAAGACATTGGGAACCTCAAACACCTGACTCAACCCAGTACGGCTTTAAGGGCAGATCATGCCTACTAAACCTGGTTGACTTCTTTGAGACAGTCACCAAGGCCATAGATGAGGGAAAGGTGGTTCACACAGCCTACCTTGACCTCACCAAGGCTTTTGACACCATTCCCCACTCGGGAATTATAGAAAAATTCACTAGCCTGAACATAAATCCCTATGTCATGAGACGGGTCGCCAACTGGCTTACAGATAGAACTCACACGGTAAGAATAGTGGGCACCAGGTCTGACTCTAAACCAGTCACAAGTGGTGTCCCACAAGGCTCGGTCCTGAGACCCCTACTGTTCAACATATATTTCTCAGAAGTACAGACAAACACAGGAGGACTACGGCTAACAAGTTCGCCGATGACTGCAAACTGGGAGCCATAACTGACTCTCCGGCTGACACAGACATTCTCCAAAAGGGCATTACTGAGATGGACACCTGGAGTCAAAGTCATAGTCTCAAGCTAAATGACAAAGACTGCATAGTCATCCCATTTGGGAAAAACAAAACACCCATGAATTACCACATAGGTGGCAGCCCCTTAATACAGAAGAGGTAATAAGAGATCTGGAAACCCAGGTAGATAGTAATCTCTCCTTTGACAATCATATTGCAAAAGTAGTTGGGAAATCCTTCTATGTAGCCCATCTAATTACTAAAGGGTTCGTATCTAGAAATAAAGAGGTTATAGTGCCCCTCTACTTGTCACTCATCAGACCCATCATAGAGTACAATGCCCCATTTGGGATGTACCTCACAAGACACTTCCAACAGCTGGAAAGACCACAAAAGTACCTCAACAAGAGGATTACTGGCCTCAAACATATGTCCTATGCAGCCTGACTGGAAAAACCCCGGCTGTATTCAGTGGCATATCGCTTACTCAGAGGTGATCTCTGCCTGACTTACAAAGCCATGTCCAACTCAGAATTGATGGACATGCTCCAACTAAAGAAATCCAAGTCACTGCGAGCCACTTGCTCTAGTGAGCTAAACCTCACCACAACAATAAATAAAACATGCTGGAGGGATAGATTCCTGTCACAGAGACTCCCAATGCTTTGGAACAAAATTCCTAACTACATTAGGAAGTGCCCCTCACTAACACTCTTCAAGAGAAACCTTGACGAGTGGATGTGTAACAGAAAATATACCCCTGGGATAACTTCATTGGCTCTTCTTGACAGAGGCTCACTTAATTAATCAATGGGGCAGCGAAAGCTGACATACACTGGCTAGGCTTATACATGCTCTCAGGCAGATAGCCTAGTACCTACCTATGAACTCCTCTGGTTCCTCGAGTAGGGCTGTTGGGGAGTGGAAAAGCATATGTCCACTGCAGAAAGTGTCTTACCATCTTTCTCACATCTAGCAAGGGTGTCTTTAGGTTTGGGTACAAAAAGGGGATGTTCCATCAAAAGGAGCATTGACGAAAGAAGACTTAAAAGGCTCTGCAAAGTCACACAAGCGAATCCAGGTGTGTCATCTCATAGCTACACTGGAACCAATTGCCCTGGTCGGCCTTCAGCTGCATGTGCAGGGAGCCTCATGGATGAGTTACATACTGAATCAAGGGTAGCCAGCTGGGAAGTTACTTTTGCTTCAACTCTCAGCTACATTTCCTGTCAAAGTATCCAACAGCTCCTTTATCAGATCTCTTTGAAGTCTGGTGAAACATGCCATGAAATTCAAGGAACTAAGCGAGAAGATTGATGAAGCAAATATGCACTTCCTGAATCTATCCATCATCCTAGACTCCTTGTTAGGAGGATGGATAGTAGGACTTTCATCAGCAAGTTGCTTTTTGGTGGGTGCCGCAACCACCATGGCATCCACTGGTACCTCTTTAGCCCAATGCTGGTGACCCATGGGAACTAATATATGGTCTTTTTTCTTAGGGATTGGCTTGATTGAGTCAGGAATCTTCCAAGCCCACTGAGCAATCAGTTTAATGATATCATCAGTGGGTGGAGAAAACCAAGCAGCACGGAAAGTGTCTAGGTATACTGACTCCTCTGAGGAAGGTTGTTGGGAAGTCTAGCCACCCTTCTCTGTTTAATGCCACCAAAGGAGACGTCTTCTAGGGGTGACCTTGGGGAATCTTCCTCTTCATCAAAGTCAGTATATTCTGTGAAAGAGACTTCAGGCGAGTACAAATGCTTCCTCTTGCACTTTCTTTTCCAGGGTACCTCCCTCGGTGGGACTGACTGGGGAGGTGTCTGAAGAGGGCATAACCAGCACAGCTGAATCCCGAGGCTTCTGTGCCCATCATCCCAAGTCAGAGGCTGAAGGTAGCTCTGGGCAAGGGAAAGGAAAGGAAAGTTGTTCCAATGAAAGAGGAATCAACTGTGAGTCCACAGTGGAAAAGGCCATGTCCATGGCCTGGAAAGCAGGTCCCCCCCATAGAGGAATGGGAGCCCAGAATCAAAATATACTCCTTCCAAACCATGGTACCATCCTGCACCAAGGGAACCACCACCAAGCCTGAAGTCGCAGTGGAATGTACGTGTGCTGAAGCCCTGAGAAGCAAGAAGAGCTCAGATAAAATTGGCAATGAACCATGCTCCCCAGAACTAACAATGAAGCCTCAACCCCATGAGATCTCTGGTTTCTTCAGAACCGAGGAGCTCAGGGTAGTTATCTGCATCAGAGACAAAGCTCTCACCAGCATCTATAGAGTCGACACTGTGAATGTCGCAACCAGAAACTCCAAAGGTTCAGATGGAGTCACAGAAGGAACAACGATTGAGTGAGAAATATGTAAGGTTCCAGACCCAAAAGTGCTAGGAGCCGAGGATGTAGCTAATCCCCTCTTTGCCAGGAGCTGGTCCACCACCCTCAAAACATCAGATTCCATGAGGCTCTTGATGGAGCGGACCAAGAAGATCGATTCTGAGGAATATGCAAAATGGGACTTGGTGGTCAGTCCCCAAAGGGATCAATCCTTGGTGAGTATCTAATTCATGTTAAGTCTTTGAAAGAAAACTCTTCAGTTCCAAGACTGGTAAAATAGGGGAGGGTGAAGTGGTCGGAGCTGAGGAAGAGGTGGGTACACAGTAGTCAGTGCAGAAATCAGCACAGATGTCACCTGTGAAGAAGGCAGTTTCTCTCCTGATGGTTCAGTGGAATCTGTGGGAACCATGGAAGATTTCACTTTTTTAACCAGTAGTTCCGAGGAAAGTGAAGGAACAGAGATGCTTCTCTTTTTAAACCCCTCACATTCCTAGAGGAAGAGAAGGAAAGGGAACTTATATCAGTTTCAGAGATCACAGATATAGCCTCATCAAAGCTAGATTTTATCAAGCCTTTGAGAATCAGCTTATTCCTTCTCTCTAACAGGGTCCGATGGCTAAATCCATGACAGATGGAACAGTCTTCCTGAAGATGCACCCGGCTCAAGAAGTACACGCACAAGTCATGAACTTCAGAATTTGGTAGTTTGTGGTCACACTTCTGGCATCTCTTGAAGCCAGAAGTGCCTTTAGACTTTTCAGCCATGTCAATTAAACACACACAAGCACAGTAAAAAGGGAAAAGAGAAAACAGATAGTTTTAGTTTTTTTTTTAAGCCATACCAACAATGGTATCAAACAGTTACTGTAACAGTAAAGGAAAGGAAAAAGGGGAAAGTACCAGCAATGGTATGGAAAAATATCAATTCAGTACAGGAAAAGGGGGAAGGCTACCAAGGATGGTACACCAGGAAAAAGACACAGCAATTAAGTAAAGAAGAGGAGCTAGGTAACTACGACAGAAGAAAGAAATAGATATCAAGAGAAAAATACTTAAAAATGTTAAATAACACTCACAAATTGAAGAAATGTATAGCTTGAGAGCTGACAGGAGAGGAACGCGTCTGGCACTTGAAGCGTCAAACAAAATCTAAGGTAATCTTGAGATGAGCAGTTTGGGTAGAGCTAAGCTCGGGAGTTTTTGGAGGGCGTGAGCTGGAATAATGTCCAAGTCAGTTCCGAGACATGGAACCGAACCCACAATCAAGGATTAAGTGAAGATTGACAAGATCGGATGATAAATTAGAATGATCACTGGAAAAAAGGTATAACTAAACTAGCAAGACCAGATTTCAGAATGAAGGAAAGCTCTCCTTTTTCGGACTCCAAATAATTTTTTCCTCAGGTAGATGGGAAATGGAGGTATGATGGGGAAGAAAGAGGTAGCTGGGACCATATATTTTCAGAGTGTAATGAGTTGGCAGACTAAAAAAAATCACTATAGGATACTCTGTCAGGAATACTGGGCAAGCAAATGAGTATAACTAAGGAAATTATATATTTTTTTTACCTCGGCTGGGATACAGGATTTGAATTGCATAGACATAGTAAGGCCTCCTTAAGTTACCTATAAAGCAATTACTAGGGAATGGAAATCAAAGTCTAAACCAACCATCATTGAAGTAGTGAATATTGTAACGGAGACAACAGAACTGAAAGCGGGATCTTTAGAAAAGGGTAGGAGCATATTGTGTAGGAAAAAATGGAAATTATTGGAATAATATATGCAGAAAAATGTTAGGAATGAGGTTTAAGAAATGGGAGGAAATGAATTTATGTAATGCTGGAGTTATATTGTAAAGAAGAATATATGTGATTTATAATGTTTGTAAATGTGAACTTGTAAATATGGTTTGCTTGCTGTTATATAAATGTAAGTTTGCATATGTCACAATTGATAATTCAACAAAGGTGTTTCGTCATTGTCTAATGTATTAATAGGAAATATGTAGTTGTCAAATGTTTGGCCTTAAACAGTAACCAATAATAGTTCACAAAAGGGTCTCAAATTACTCCTGACTTAGCCAAAAAGATCAACACTATCTCTTCAGGCATTTTTATATTAAAAAAATAGGAAAATTAACAGAAGCAGGGGACTTTTTCTCGCCTTAGATACAGAGGAACATTTGTGCTCCTCCATAACTGAGACCTCAGCCTCAGCTTCTTTAACTTCCTAAACTATTTGTAGAAAGACCAATGGGATGTCTACTGATGATGTCTGTTCTATCTTGTATTTTCAAGCACAGCCATCAGTAAAGGCACATCAGGCATACACATAGCAGACTTTGTATCCTTCTCTGCTGAAGTTGAAAAAATGAGAAATATCACACTCAAGAAAATACTGTAATATCAGTAGCCAATGAGGAGGAAGTCATCATTTTTGCAGATTCAACCCCTTTTTTACCAGTATCCTTACTTTGTCTATTTTGCTGTCTTGACCAAATACTGCTTCTACTCATTCAATCAGGATCCAAGTAAATTTTAGTCAAGAATCGAGCTAAAACATTCTGTGTTTTAATTATGTTGATTCTTTGAATGTGCAATAGAACTTACATTCCTCTAAATTATGCTCAGGGTTCATTTAAAAATGGCACTGAATGTGGAAATCCTTGCAGACTATTTGTCTACCACAATTGCATGCGTTTTCCGACTTAGCAAACAGTAAAGGCTGAAATAAAGAGAAGAAAATGTAATAAAACAATTAAATAGAAAGACCTCTTAGAAAATAAAACACAGACTACAGAAAAATATTCTGGCATTTTGGAAAGGGTATGACACTCAGAACAGTGGTAAAAACTAAACACAAGATGAAATAACACGAGGTATATCAGGGAAACATCTCATCTACCTATATAGCAAATTACCAGTGCAAAACATCTGCTAGTTCCTCAGAGGTAACATTACCACTGACTGTACACGTTCTCATCAGGACAAAGGTATAATAAAGGCAATAACACTCATTAAGATTGAGGAGGTCAATATTCATGAAAGGGCTATATCAGGTCACAATCGGTACTGATCCACCAAAGGAACTTTTCACCGAAGCACAGACAGCCGGGCATACTTCTGCGAAAGTGCTTTTTACCGAAAAAGCACTTTCGCGGAAGTATGCCTGCAGCTAGAGGGAGTCGTGGGGGAATAACTGTTGCGGAGATCGTACTACGGTGTGGATAAGGGAATATTCCCCTTTCTTCACTGTAGTGCGAGCTCGGAGCACGAATATTAAAGTAGGGTGGGGTGTCCCACATGGGTGGTGCAGGGGAGCTGGCCCCCCTGCATAAAAGTAGATTTGTTTCTTTTTGTTTTTGTTACGAACTTTAACAAAATCTCTTTTTCAGTGAAGGCGCTTTCTTTAAAGTGTGTTCAGTGATTGTGGATTTGGACTATTAAACTTTCGTTCAATAGTCCTAGATCCATCAGGTCACGTCCCTAAATGCACACACATGCTTAAAACTGCATACAGGAAAAATGAGATTATCTATGCAGTGGAGGTAAAAGCCAGTAAAGTGTGAATAGCTCTTCATTAAGGACTAGCCACAGTGCAAAGTACAAGATAATATAGTGTAATATTCCAAGGGACAGGGAAGGGTGAAAATTAACATACCAGAGAATTGTGGTCCCGGGTAAAACAGACTGTTAGCTACAGGATTATGATATTGTTATGAGTAATGAAAAAAGAAGGATAAAGACTACACTCTGTCACAGCAAAAGTCAGTCATGTTTGTCTATTTATTATGATGATTGCAGTGGAGTAAGATATCCGTAGCAACAAGTTGAAATGTATTATTGACAATTATTTCTGTTTTTCATAAGCGCACATCACAGATGATCACCAGAAGTGACTATCTTTTGAGGGGGGTGCAATTTATGGAAAAAAGCAGACAGCAGTTAGGCGACGAATAAGATGAAACACATTACTGTAGCCATTTTTTTCCGTTCACATTCATCATAATTTATAGCAGAGAGGTACACAGAAGGTAGCTATCTTTTTGGATAGGTAGGGAAGCATCTTGTGTGGGAAAGCACATATCAACTATATGTTACCTGATATCGTTTGTATAAGGCCAGTCTATGCATTCAGGTAAAAGCTGATTTTTTTTTTACTTAAGCCAATATATCTTTAATTTTCTTCACATTTATACATTACAAATGTGCAAAGAAACTGGTATATTGTTTTGAGAGACATGTTGAGTGTGAAAGTAGGAGTCATTCATATGATTCATATGAAAAAAAAAGACAACTGATAAGGCTTGTAGAGGAGCAGTGTATATGTCCCCAATCGCAACAAGATGAAACATGTTATTGTGGTCATTTCTTTCACTTTCTTCACAACCCAGTTATGGAGGCACATGCAGTAGGTGATTATCTCTTCAGGTAGGGATGAGGAGCCATGCTGTATATGAAAGCAGACTAGTAAGTTAGATAAATTGGTGCCCTGGACATTCCCCTAAAATGCCTCCACCAAGATCATATACAAGCAAAACTCCTTGGTATTTTACTACTCTGTAACTGTGTAAAAGTAACACAGGACAAACATGCACAGATACAGAAAGAATGATGTCCTACTATTAACTAAAGGTGTCGACGTTAAGAAAGATGGCACTTTAAGGTGTTTTATGAACATTCTTGATGTGACGTATTTGGAACCATTAGTTTTCAAGTGGCAATTTATACCATGGGACCAATTAAAAAGCTCCTCAATTTATTAGGGACAGGTTTAGATACAATACAGAAAACGGAGTGAGATACACAAGAGTCTGACATTTTTTTGAATAAAGGATAATGTAGGCTTTTACTGGCAAAATGGTTATTGCATGCCAGAAGTACTATACATTCAGTGAAACATATTATTAGCCTGGATACATACCTCTCAAACTCTTATCACAAGAAATTTGGACAAAGCCAAAATTAATGGGGGACAAATTTTAAATAATGCACTTATACACTTAGACAGCTGCTAGAATAACAAGTTTTGTGTTCATGTGCATTTTCTGGAGGATATGAATACTGAAACTCAAATGTTTGTCATTATTTATTGAGTTCTATCCTCAGTGGTTTGCCAGAAAACCACAAAGTTTATGAGGAACAGACTAAAAGTATGAGGCAAAACCTAGTCATTGTGATAAAATCTGGACAGTTGAGACATATGCCTGGCTAATAATGTTGTGACTGAGGTGATCACAAATATGTTGGTGGGTCTGAAGGATTCGTGGGAAGTACTTTCAAAATACAGATACAGCAGAGGCACTGGGACAGAATAGTAAAGTGTTCCAGACATGTCACTACATTCAAGAAATACAATTTTTTTTTTCAAATGACGGTGCCTTTCTACATTTTTCTACACACTGTTCAGACTTCTTAGGTTATTCCCATCCATATTAACAATCTGTTGCCAGTGTGGGGAAGGACCACTGGGAGACCAGATCAATATTTTCTGATTTTGTAGTAAACTAGAGAATTTTAAAATAATTCATAATATATTTGCATCTTGCTATGGCCAAACAGAAGACTGAATGTTCGCTTTTTTATTATTTATTATTATAACACATCTAATAGGAATCCAAATCAGCTGGTACTATTACATGAAGTGGAAAAAAAGGTTCTTATAACTTGCACTGAACTGTTATATTTAATATATGATCTGTGTGAATTAGGACTTTTTCACAAAGATAAGATTAGGGACAAAATTAATGAATAAATGGAAACTGGATACTTAAATTTGATTTATGAGTGTAAAGAAAGATCTTGTTTTGTATTAGGGATCTATAAAGAAAGTATGCATCATACTAATCTTTTATCAGGAAAATTATCTCTTAATCAACCACTTTTATAAATGTTTATGACTCACTATTATGCATGTAAATTACTGTTATATTGTTAATTCAATGTTTACATATTAGCTACAACTATTTTATGTAATGAAATTGGGTGTTTAGATGAATCAGCAAGTTATTACTGCTGTGATTTCAGGCCTAAAACAGAATGTGCTTCTGTAAAAATGTGAACTGTTAAAAATGTTGTGTATGCAGAGCAATACAATGACATAAAAGGGTTGATTTTTCTGAATGGAATTCAAGATATAGCTAATGTTTTGCCTTCAAAGTTAGGTGTCCAATCTCAGGGTGTCATATAGATAATTATGTCAGTAAGATTTCCAAACGTTTAACAAAAAAACTGCTGAATCATTTTGGAGAAGAAGACTTTTACAAAGAGCAAAAGTAGTAAAAAAGCAGCCTGTATTCAGGGAATAGTATTTCTGAAATGCTTAGCATTTAAGGGATTAAGAAGCTACATACATATGATAAAGAAGGTACAGTTGTGTAAGTAAACTTACGATAACAGCAGATGTTCTAATAGTTCACTGTTGCAGTAACCTAAGCTGTATGGGTTATATCCTGCCAAAGATGTGACCAGAGGCAGAGTTTTCAAAGCTTCAGGGCACCTTCCATACACTATCCTCTGTGAATTTCAAGAGCGGCAATATAAAAGCAGTGGTTAGGTAGCAAAATGCTTCAGGGCTTTTTTGCCTCAAGAAGAGAGACTTGAGCCCTGAAAGAAAAATGCTAGGAAAAAAGAAAACACAAACATTGGCAAACGCATACAAGGGAGTATATACAACCACATCCTGACAACGTACCTAATCCAGAATAAGGGGGATTTGGGAGATGATGGCTACTGTAGCAGTGATCTATTAGAATATGTATTGTTATGGTAAGTTTACTTACACTGCTGCAGTAGCCTAAGCTGTGTGGGTAGATTACAAAAGCTTAAGATTGTATAGGAGGAGGAGGATGACAAAGGAATTTAAGAATCCAAGAACCTCTGTAGAGGGGTTCTAGCAAAGCCTGTTCTGGACCTGGAAATGAAATCGAGTTTGTAATGCTTTGTAAAAGTATATACAGCTAATCATATTGTAATCATATTGCTGCCTCTATAACTCTTCTACAGTTCATCCCTTTCCAAAAAGCCACAGAAGGAGCCATGTTCCTTGTACAGTGAGCCCTAACCCGGCCTGGAAGTGACTTGCTATTGTTAGACTATCATGAGATAACCATCTAGAAATTGTCTGCTTTGACACTGGTTGTTCTTTTTTCTTACCATCGTAAGAAAGAAATAGCTGATCAGTCTCCCTAAAGAATTTTGTTTTGTCCAAGTAGTATCTGAACTACCTGAGGACATCCAGAGTTTGTAATACTCTCTCTCTCTCTGCATTAAATTGGGTTCTGTAAATAATGCAGGGAGATGAAACAGAATGGTTCAATATAGGCTCTGAAACCACTTTAAGCACACAAGAAGGATTTGTTCTCAAAGAAACCCTGTTCTTGTGGAAAAACAAGATAAGGTTGACTCACCATAAGAGCTTGTACTCAGACACTCTTCTTGCAGTAGTCAGACCAATGAGTAACAGTTTTCGTAACCTGAATGGAATTTCACACCTCCTGATACCTGTAGATTTCCTACATGAATAGCTTTTGCCAAAATTCTCTGTATGTAGTATTCCAAACCACCTATATACAAATGTATGTTATCTCAAAAATTATAAAAGTTACAAAAAAGTAAAAATACAAAAGTTATTCAGCATATACTCTTCTTTATAATAGTAATATTAGTATATCAGCCATACATATAATATCCTACTATACTATCCTGGAGAAGAATTTCTTCAACTATCTGTTTTGATAGGAGGCAAACAGATGTATTTTAGATGTTCCCCATTCCTGGAAAACCACTGGGTGCAGTTTTCATTCATGAGGGTCTGTTCTTGTTCAGCATGTCTATTATATTTTCTCTGATGGACTGTATGAAGCCTGAACAGTCAAACTGAGCTGAGATGCCATCTTTTCAGACAATTATGTCAAGTCTGCAAAGAAGGTAGGATCTGGGAAAACTCCATTTGTTTATATATTATTATTTGCAGAGGTTCTGGAGACTACAGATGCCCTGAGGCTTTTTGTGCATTGATGACTGCCATCATCTGTTTGACATTTATGTGCTTTTTTCTGTCCTGCTTGATACACAGACTTTACACTTTCATCCATTTTTATACGGCCCTCAAAGCAAGGTCAGAGGCATCTCTTGGGACTGACTGAGGAGGCAGTGGAAGGGAGATCTGGATTGAGAGAAAACAGGTCCACCAACCACAGTAACTTCCCTCTTAATAAACCCCAGCACTGCAATCTGAAAAAATAAATTGTCGATAATGAGACCAAACTGACCTAAGGTACCACAGAATTTTTCTCATGTGAAATCTGGCCAAGAAATCCTGATAATCATAGAGACCATGAAACCCAGAAATCTTAGCAATTCTCTGGCAGATGTTCGAGACTTGATGGAAAAGCTCAAGAAACTTTTTTTGTACTGATCTATCTTGTCCAAAGGAAGAAAAGTCCTTTTAAGGGAAGTATCCAAAAGGCATCCCAGAAAGTTTATTCTGTATAAAGGAATGAAGGATGATTTCTTTAAATTCACTTAGACTGAGAGTTTCTTGACATGTCAGAGAAGCTTAACAATTGGAAAAAGAGTCTGCAATGTAAGACAACTGTCCAAATAGAAATATGTGAATGCTTGAAGTCTGTAGTAAGTAATTACTGGAACTAGACACTTTCTAAATACCCTTGGAACAGTAGATAAATCAAAAGAGAACTGATAATGCAAGCCAGAGACAGAATTTTTTTTAAAAACTTTGAATACTTTACAAATTTATATATGGTAATAAGCATCTTTAAGTCCCGTATTAATATGAAACTGTGGGGAGGGCAAAATGTATTATGACTATCATTAACACAGTTAGTTTCAGTTATTTAGAAAAGGTCTGTCCATGGGGAAGCTTCTGGTAACTGTTCTTGGCCATTTTCAAATGAAGGGAAACCACTGTTGCCACAGCCAGAAGGGGGTCACCGCAAGGATCTTTGTCGAGTCTTTCTGAATCTTCAGTATGATCCTAGATGTTAGTGGAAATGGTGGAAAAGCATATAGGAACATTCCTGCCCATGGACAAAAAGAATATCTGCTTTTCAGGACTGTTTGTATGAAGTCGTGGAGCAAAATTCTCAACTGATTGTTGTGACTGAAGGCAAAAAAATCTGGCTGAGGTGTTCTCCACAATTCAATAAATTCCTGGAAGGCCCCTGATTCACTTTCCATTTGTGAGGGTCTGTCCTAGTCTAGGTCAGCTTTATTTCTGACAGGATGTAAGACACCTGTAGATTGAGACCGTGCTAAAAAGCTATATCCCTGGCTACCATGGCTAGTTTGCAAAGACAGTAAGATCTGGTTCCTCTGTCTATGCACCACATCACTGTGGTCTTTTCTGTAACCAGTTGTACCTATCCTGAGAACTATAGATGAGTGAAAGAGTTTAGAACATTTATTACTGCCTTCATCGCTTTCACATTTGTGTGTTTTGGTCTGCCTTTTGTGTTCCAGAAACCCTGTACTTTAATTCCCATAAGCACTGCTCCTCAAGCAAAGTCTGAGGCATCTGTAGTTGCAGACTGTCTTGGAGCTAGAAAGAAAATTGGGAGACCTGAGTTGAGGTAAATTTGATCTCTCCACCAAAGTTGTTCCCTTATAACAGAATCGAAAGATGCAAGGATCATACTGATTTCAGGTAACACTGAATTTTTCTCATGTGGAGTCTTGCTAAAGGAATCATGAGACTCATAGATGTCACTGAGTCTTAGTAGCCTGAGAAATTCCCTTACTGAGACCACTGACTGAATGAAAATACTCAGAAATAGATCTAGATATAGCTCTACTTTTTCCCGTGGAGGAAAAGATCTTTGAAGTGAGGTGTCTAAGGACAGACTCTAGAAAAACAATCCTGTGAGAAGGAGTTAAAGAAGACTTTTGGATGTTCTTCTGAAATGCCAATCTGTGCATGAGATCTCTCACCTATGTAAGAGCTTCCTGATACTTCAAAAAAGACACTGCAAAAATAAGATTTGTCTAAATAAAGAAACATGTGAATAACTTGGAATCTACAGTAGGCTATCACTGGAGCTAGACACTTTGTAAATACCGTTGAAGCAGTGGATAGCCCAAAGTATGATGTAGATAACAGAAACTGTGATCCATACACAAAAAAACCTTATAAAATATTTGAAATCTGGAGTTGATTAAATGCAATAAGCATCCTTTAAATTTAAGGTCACTAAAAAACTTATATGGGGAATAAGAGGTAAAATGTTGTGAAGGGATACCATTTTGAATTTGGGGACTATCATTCCATGAATCTTTTTTCTCTGGCACTACAAACATTATTAAGTAAAAACCTTATCCTGTCTGAGGAAGAGGAACCAGTAATCCCCCCCGATCGAAGTAGACAAATGCTGAATGATGGGGGAGAAGTTTGATTTAACAAATGAGGAGGAATCTCTTGAAAGAGAGTGAGAAGTTCCCAATGCCATATGTATCTGAAAGAAATCACTTTCAAAACCCATTTGTCTAAAACTGTTGCCAAAGACAGAAATGAAGGTTCAGATTTTTTGGATGGATGAAAGGCTTGCCAAGGTGAGAAGGGGTGGAGAGAATTTTGGAGATAGCCATTCAGATTTGTTAGACTGTCCTTTATTCTGGAGGAGTCCTGCTTTCTTCTTGGAAATTCCCTGTCATTGCAGTTTAAAAGTTTGCTTATCAGCAGCTTGTTGAGTTTGCTTTGTTTTGCTGTTTGTAAAAAGTTGCAGATGTAGCATTAAACCCAGTGACAAACTTGGAGACAGACTGAAAAATCAGTGAAATTTCCTGAATCATCTTGCTTCTCAATGCACTTGCAGCAGATGGTTGAATCACAAACTCTGTCTAAGGCTGTATATAAAATTTCAACTTTAACATCCTCAGGAAAGTTTTGAGTTTGCAACCAAGTAAACCTCCTCATAACAGTTCCAGTTGCAGCAGCCATGGAAGTGGCATCAGCCAAAAGGAAAGCACATTTCAAAGCAGGGATAGCAACTTGAGACACAGGAACAATAAGGTTATACAAAGCTCCTTTTTCCTTGGACGAGGAAAAATATGCTATAGTGTTCCTCATACTCTTAAAAGAGGTGAGCATAAACTTTACATTATGAGCTTAACAGCAAGAATTCTAAAAATAACTGCTGCAGAAGAATACACTTTTTCCCAAATTTATCAAAAGCTTTCCAATCCTTGTCAGAGGGAGGGACTGGCATTAACTAGATGTTTAGTAGCAGCTGCATGTACCACAGAAATCACTGCTAGGTCTGATCCAAGATTAGAATATAAACATTTATAGAGTTTACTACAAGTGCTCGCATACCACTGGCTCATGACACACTTCCCCTACTGATGCTCACTCGTGTTGACAAGTGCCCTAACTCCCACTACCCTGACTCCCATGTCCCAACACTAAGATAAATATACCTCCCAGAACCCTCACCCTAACCCTAAAAACAACTCCTGATCGATCCCTAAACTTGAAATCCTCCTCCCATCACTAACCCGAAAAAGCCGCTTCAAGCTCATGGCTGTGAGCAGCTGTAAGGGTTCCACATTTTTAAGACTGAGGAACTTTATGCAGTCTGTCTGCTTTCTTGTGGGCAGATGGTTGGTTGTCAGGCAAGTTGCAGGCTGAAATAAATACATTTTCCAAAGCTGGAAGAACAGGAAAAAAGGGAGTAGGTTCCAGAAATTCCAGTTACAAAATATCATAATATTTCTTGAGAGGCAGTGGAATATCATTATCTTCCCAATGAATCAACTGATTTATTCTGGAAATTGTTTCATTAAAAGAGAAGCCACACTTTCCTCAGAATCAGAAACCTGTCCAGTCACAATTATTTTGTGGTTCATTATTATGACCCTCCTTAGAAAGTGAAGAATCCCTTTTTCTTGTAACAGAAGCATCAGAACTGGAGGGGTCAACAGCCTGAGCTAAACTCTGAGCTAAGGCCAATAGATCACTCCTGTCCAGAGTAACTCAGATAGGAAAAGACAAATATCTAACTTTTTGCTTCTTTTTGACACTTTCTGAAGAAGCAGATCTACGTTGCATGATAAATCTAAGGACAAGCATTCCAGTCTGTTAGAGAGGTATTTCCTGCTCCTTCTTCCAATACTGATAAACAACAGCTGTATAAGTAAACTTAGCATAAGAGCAGATGTTAGAATGATCGCTGCTGCAGTACCCTAAGGTATATCGGTTATAACTGAATAGGACATAACAGTTGACCTGCTTCCAAAGCTTCTGGGCATCTTCCATGTGCCCAAATAATTAGTTAGCATGGGCACTCCTCCAGCTGCAGAGGATATGCCTATTCCTCAGTCCATGGTGACTGTAGAGACTGTACCAGAGGGAGCAAAAGAAAAGGATGAATGGTCTGAGGAACCAGAAATTGCCACAGCAGAGTCATCCATCTATGTCTGAGGCACTTTAATAGCCTGCTGAAGTGGTAAAGGCTGCTTGGTAATTTTTTTTTCTTTTTGTGGCTGGAAGAAGGAAGAACCAAGGAACCAGTAGGTTTAGAGAGTGGTGTGAGCTGCCGAAAAGTCATGGGCAACAACTTACCATCAATCCAGGATCTCTTCACAGCAAGAAGTATTAAATGTGTATCCAAAATAATTTGTGACCCCTCTCATCCTGCACAAGGCTGGTTTACACAACTGTCTTCGGGCAAGAGATATTGGAGTATCCACTGCAGGACCACCAGATACTTAAACAGCTTCTACCCAACAGTGTTGAGACTTATAAACTCTGATACCAGCCACCGATTATTTAGTCAGTAATTACTCACAATATGTAGCTCAGCTGAAAAGTGTGCAATATCTTTTTTTTATTCTGTGTTATAGAAACATATTTTCTTATTCACATACAATTGCCTGCTGTTTGTCTGATGCAGGTGAACAAAGGAAGACCATCTTAACTTGTGCAATCCTGCTCTGTCGTGCTTCTATGTACAGTATTCTTATGACTGGTGGCGGGGCTTGTGTGTTCTTGCTATTATTCATTTATCCTTCTGTGGGTCTTGTATTGAATATCTTTTTTAAATTGAAATATTATACTATTGTTCTTGTTATCCTTGCTTCCTATGTGCTTCTCTGGTGAGTTGATACTCGGAATTTCCTTTAGGCTGCACTTGTGTAGTCATAAATGATAATAAAGTTTACTTGGACTTTGAGTACACTGTTCCATGGTAAAGCTGAAAAAAAAGATGTCTGATTCTCAGGGAAGCCTGGCAAAAGTAGTTGACGAAACAGGTAAATATTAAAAGTCAAGTTTTCCAACAACAGGAAAAAAGATGAAAAGTACGTTAAATACTCAGCCAAACCTCAAATATAAAACAACACATCTTTTACCAATAAAAAAGTACATTTAGATTAGTTTTAACAAATTTTTTTTCCAAAAATGTAAAAGGTAACACTCTAACAAGTATGGGTACTTAAGTATTATCGCAACCACAGCTTTTCTGCATTGAAAGCATTCTCGGCAGCATGGTGTTTCACATTACAACAGAATGTTGCCAAGAATGCTGTTAGTGCAGAAATCTGTGTTTGCGATAAAACATTCATAGTCAACTATGAATAAGTGTAGTATTGATACTACTTTTTTAAAAAAAATCCATGCAATTCCTCTTCACGTTGAAAGTTTAAGCAGCGGAATTGCATGGATTTTTTAAAAAGTAGTATTGCAACCACACTTAAAAACACATCCTTGGTTGGCTGTTATGCAACCGCACTTAACTAAGCTTCTCTCAGTTGACTACGCTTCGTTTAGGAAAGGCATTTTCGATAGAGAAGTAAACCATTAAAAAAAAATACACAAGTGTAACAGTTTTAAATTCTTTTAATGAATTGTAAACATTAAAGAACAGAAATAAAACGTCTCGTAATACATTTCTTGTGGTGGAAATCGGACTCCTATCGCAGTTATTAAAATTGATTCAAAGCAGTCCTTTTTGTTGGCTGTTTGTGCTTCATGCCAGATGAATTCAGCTTTCCTGTTCAGCAGTGTGTTTATTGTTAGAAAGTTATTTTGATGTTGATGGTGAGTATTGATCAGTGCACCGCAACGCAACCAGACATTCTGAGCAGTAAATGTTTGTCAGCCCCTTTCAGAAACTTAAGGCCATCATTTCTCCGTTGCCTTCAGGAAAGTCAGGGTATTATTGATCGCTGCTCCGTATCGCAACCACGAAATTGTCAGCATTGACAGCATTCTTGGCAGCACAATGTTTCAGTTAAGAATGGAATGTTGCAGAGAATGCTGTCGGTGCAGAAAAGCTGTGGTTGTAATAATACGCGAGTACAAAGTATGCTTCCTTTTATAAATCTGTGATGACATCTTGCTATCCAAATGAGTTCTAATGTATGCCTATCAAAGTGCATCTTCATTTACTTTCAATACCCACAGTTTAAAAAGTTCCTAATCTGTGTATTTATTTACAGGAAGTAAAGAAAAAATAAGGATAAAAATAAGTTTGCTATGGGTATCTTTTAAAATGACTTGCAATCTCTATCTAGTATTCAACTCATGGTGTAATCCTGTCCCCCCTTTTTTATTTCACCTGCCTGCCAGCCATCAGTCTTACTTGGAATCTGTTAATCCCATTTATTGTTCAGCAGCCAAGAGTCAATTCCAACCCATTCAATGTGAGATGACAGCCAATCACAAAGATAATCATCTTGGCAGACAGCAAGGCTTTTATATCTACGTCACAAATTCCCAATAAGCTTTTCTGCAGGAAGATGTGCAATGGGCGAAGTGCAGGACTGACACTCACTCCTGTGAGTGATGTATGCTCTCAGGTTTCATTGTTTCCTGGAATAAGCTCATCATGCTTGTTTTTCCAGTTTATATCAGCGATACTGGTATGTGCCTTTGGCATGTGCCCCACCATTTCTGTGTGTAAGATGTGAATGGGGAAGCCGCTTCACTTCTATCCTTCCCCAGTCATCTCCGGCAGGTTTCTAAGCTGCTAATTAAACTCCAGTCACCTGGGTCTCAGTTAGAGCTTCATCTCTCTACACCTATGGAGATGTCATTACTTTCCCAGTTCTAAATATCCACAAGCTTGTTTGCATACAAGACATGTTTTATAAGGAATACTAATCAAGCTTATAACTCCAAAGGTTATTCAATACCAATAACTTTAAAACTCATTTGCATACGTAGCTCTGTATGTCTCACCAATGAATGTTTAATAATTTTAATTCATAAAGATGCTCAGCAACTCTAGTTTTAAATATATGTGATGTCCTCCAAACAAAGAATGAAGCACAGCAAATACATCTGCATGTCACCGAGCAGGTAGTACAAGTGATGCTTAGTGAAAAATGACTTACTAACATCATCTGTGGGGAAATAAAGTGTTCTTGGGCTGTATATACAGTTAGAACACTTTCCACACTGAAGGCACATACAAACACTGCACATTTGCGTGCCTTTTTCCCCTTTTTGCCTAGATTTTTTTCTACTGAATCTTTCAGATGAATTCAAGTACATCAGACTTTAGGTTGACAAAATAAAAAAAGAAGAAAAATGAAACAATGGGCTAAGTATACGTAAACATTTTTGCAAGTTGAATTTTCATCAAGGGAAACATTCTGATTTATAAAATAACAAGGGAAAGCTGCCGACGACTGTACGTTTAAATGATTTATTACAACATAAGAAACAAGAGCTTGATTTTTTTCCAGCTCATAGAAATGTTAATCACATTTTACAGTAGATAATAAATTTGACAGTTCTAACTTTACTGTTTCTCAAAACAGTATTTAGAAAAGGAAATACCTAAAGCAACATTTTAAATCTTGGTTGGGTCATCCTACTTAATGAATTGTATTGGAGATTTTTCTGATATTCTGAAGATATTTTTCAACTTCACAAAAAAAAAAAAAAAAAAACTTTGCATCACAAATATGCTCAGGTTTTCTTGATCAGTCCTCTTAATAATTATTGAAACAGACTGGAAACATACAGAATGGAATTCAGAAAGGTTACAGCAATGGCCAATCCAGTTTTAGCCCTTATGACAGCCACTTCTGACTCAGATACAGCCTCGTATGCCAATAAGGCATTCCAAAGAAGGCAGTCAATGCTAATTAGACGTGCTCTCCCCAGAAATGTCTACGGTAAGGCATTTACACAGGTAAGTGAATGTAAGTTACTTTGGATGGTCATGTTAATGAACAAGGTCAAAAGCTCATGTCCACCCATTGCTTCCAATAAATGAAATCACATCACAGGAAAAGTACTAGGGAGTTTAGCAGGCTGGTATTGTTAAAGGTGTGTGCATGTGCATGGTTGCATGTGTGAGTGTATGTAAGGGGATGAGGAGCTTCAGATGCATTTGTGTTTCTGCCTGGTTGGTCGCAGTAGTGGATAAGTAATGTAGGTAGGTGTGTGTGTATTTATGGGTGAGTGTCCAAGAGTGTGGTTGTCAAGGAACACTGAGATGCCTGTAAACTCACCTAGACTAAGAAGCAAAGCCTGCAATATTGGGGGGAGGGGAACATTAGCCATGAGGGAAAAAGTTACTAGAGTAACAGTTCTGAAGTACTAAATTAAATCATCCTTTACATAGTAGTTGCATTTCTTTGCAAGATTCAGTGCAAAATCTGAGACAGAAATGGGTGGGGGGGCTAAAGACAATGTGAGTGTCTGTGCACATTTTAAGCGTGTGCATGTAAATACTATTCAGACCAACTAAAAGTACCAAAATCTGCAGCTCTTTTGCTGAAACAAAGTCCTGTTAGATCTAAAAGGATTATACATTATACAACAAAAGCTCACAAGTGGAGTTGAGATTTACCCACAGATATTGGCATTTGAAAAACTACTTTGTCAGTAGGTAAACCAAACAGTCCTGACTAGTGTACTTGCTATGACATGAATAACTTTATAGTGTCAAGCAAACAAATTTTGTGACACTTAAAAGCAAACTTAACATTTACTGTGCTTTAAACAACTTTTTTACTGACGTAAATGGGATGGCACAGTGGTGCAGCGGTAGCATTGTCGCCTTACAGCAAGAGGTTCGCCAGTTCAATTTTCAGTCTGCACAACCTCCCTGCATTCCTGTGGGCTTCCTCCAGGTGCTCTGGTTTCCTTCCACATTACAAAGACATGAGTCTGGAACATTTCTCCCCAGGCCTCCGCTGAAAATTGGCTTTGTTCCAAGTCAGACTTTCCCGGTAAACAAATGTTCAATGAATGAATAAATACATTTTCTTTCCTTATGCACCTTATTAAAACATGTTATCATTAAGAACTGCATAAGTAGACTAACATTAATCCGCTTATGTATTACCTTTAAATACTTCACTAATTTCTGAATTTGCCAATACTCTGAGGGTAGATCTGTGTTGCCTTCCTGCCTCCGATCAGGCTGCTCTTCATCCTCTTCACTCTCTGTGGAACTTTCACTAAACTCTTCAGACCCAGAACTCCTCCTAGTAGCAAACAGACAGACACGTATTTAAGAAATACTTCTGCTGAAGCTCACAAATAACTACAGTAAAATGCATTACATTAAATACCTCAGCCTTTAAACCTCCAGATATAATAACATAACTTTTGTAACAGGCATTACAGTAACAAGAAAAGAACAATATGCATTACACACATCTAATGGCTTCTACTCAGACACATATTCTATAACAGTACTCAGACATTTATATGACAATGAGCTGGACATGTCCACTGCATAGCATAAAATAACTGCTTCAAGCTTGCAAGAGATTTTAATGCAACATTAAGTGTTTATATTATAGATTAAGTTGTGTTATTTTTGCAGCAGATTTTTAGACATGTGTTAACAAATGCCACAATTATTTGCTTAGATATTTCAGAAAAGATGAAGAAAAAAATTCCATTCAGATAGAAAGTTAAAAAATGGTCAAAATGACAACTGCTATGTTTATGCAGTACGGTGAAAAACATGCTGTAAGGCCATGGACAAATTGCTGGAAATAACATCTAGGATTCATAGACAACTTGCATAGTATATAAAGCTATGCAAGTGTAGACAAGGCTTTCACAATTTACAGTCACCTTTGATATCCAGTAGTGCAGGTCTGCCCTACTGAGCAGTGAGAGGTTTTGTGGTACATGTAAATGCAATAGTAGGGGAAGGTGTGGCATATGCCAAGTAGAGTGACTCACAGATGTATGTACTAGACAATTTCTGTGTACAGCAGTACACAAAATATGCAAGTATATGCACCTATGCAGTTCAATAAGAAAGAGAAACTGAGCAGGGGTCAGGGTAGTACAGCGACATGAATGCATAACAGGCAATGAGAGGGAATTTGCATTCTTCTGTATGTATATGGGTGTTGGGGGGTATGCAAATGTAGTTTGTAAGTGTTTGTGCAAGACTACTTATCATGATTGTATGGATGTGTAGACCAGGGTGCAGCGGATGACTGCTGCCTGACGTGACCCAAGGCTACTATGAATGGGTTAAACTGGGGATCCAGAGTGTTCAGGCACTTAATGTATTTGTGTCTGTATGTGTGTCATTGCAGATACATGATGAATCATCAAAATGGAATGTTATTGAAAACTGTTTGAAAAAACAGACTCTGCCCCCCAGAAAAAGCTAAAGCAAAGTGTTTTTGCACCCCCCCCCCACACACACACATGGGGGAACCATCCCTTTCCTCCTCTGTTACTTAAACACACCAGCTCTGGAATTGCACAATACCGAGGAAAGGGGAAAAATTCCCCATCTCCTGCAATCATCAATCTCGCAAAAATATTCTCCCACTTAATCTGCTCAAACTGTATTCTGTTCACTGATTTTATCCATCAAAGAATGCATTCAAACAGATCACTTTTTGATTACATAGTTGGTACCCATCTTTGTGCATGCATACATGGTGTATGTGTGTGTGGTCCCTGCTATTGGACACTGTAGGTTGATTAGGGAAGAGCAGATATTTACAGCAGCTACATTCTAATTAGCCTCCCCTGTCTGATTGCAGACGGAGTAAATACAGTATGCAAGTTTTGTGTGTAGACATTTTGCTATATGTCACTACATGATGCTATCTGTATAGAAGTGTGTGTGTGTGTGTGTGTGTGTGTGTGTGTGTGTGTGTGTGTGTACGTACGTATGTGAGTACATGCAGTCTGCTAGATGGGTGCCTGCATCACCTAGCAGCACAGGTTTGTAGTAGCACTCAGCTGAGCAGTTGCTCAAACAGTCCAGAAGAGTGATTCATAGCCATGCAAATTCTTTTAATTCATTTTTAACACTACAGTGAATATGCATGTTTTTGAGTTACTAAACAGCGGATTGAAACACCTCTCCTTCCCTGTGCAGTAAATGTTGTGCTGCTGCTGTTGTGCCTTTCTTTAGGAATTCTTCTCCCATCTGCTTACTTGCTGCTACTAGGCAGGTACAGAGTTCATGGAAAATGTACCCATACAGAAGCTCTACTAATGAGCTGCACAAGAACCCTGTTGAGTTCTTTTTTCAGATGCTGATACATCTCCCTATTAAACCAAATAATGTCAGGAATAAGCTCATGACAATTGTTATGGTGAGCTCAGTTTTTGCTACCAAACATGAATACATCCACTTCCACTGATCATGTAATATGTCTTTTGTCTTGAATTCATACATTTACAAATGGTAACATTAAATCCTTGGTGCCACCTCCTTCCAAGTTCAGACACAGCTCTCCATTTCATACCTACAAGTGTATTTCTTTTACAGGAAACAACTTGCTTTATTCAGTTTGTTCTAACTGTCACAAACATAGTTGTTAGAAGTAACTAGAGTCTTCTGAATGGCACCTCAATGAACAATGCAACGAATCAAAGAAATATAATAGTTCATGCTGCATTCCCCTAAATTATTGCTAAATTTGTTCTAAATATTACATTCAAAGTATGTTTATCTTAAGTTTCTCTCTAATGTACATAAATTAACATGAGCTGACCATATCATATGACTTATTCTAAGCATACAATAAAAGGAAAGTTGTAGAGTGAAAAATACAGTTTCATGAGGTATTCAGCATAGTAATTGATCACTAAGGCAGAAAACAACAAGTGACCCCACAACAGTTGACAACAATGGAGTTTCTTCAATGACAGTTTTCCTTCAATGGCCCACCCCTCCTTTTTTATTAGTAACATCCTCCCAGATGCCAAGAGGTGTGCACAGGTGTCGGTATAACAGAATGAAATCTAAGCTGTTGAAGAAGCTGGAGGAAAGCAGAACCTTGAAAAGCACATTATACCATGACCCCCCCCCCCCATTAATATTCCAAAACGTGCACGCTGATTGGCCAGCGTGCACGTTGTAAATCGACTTATACTAATGGAAAAAGATCCGGTCGCCCGGACTTTTTCCATTAGTATAAGTCTTTTTTAAAACACTGTCTCGCTATGTTAAACCCATTTAACATAGTGAAACAGTTTGTAAAAAGCAATGGAGATCTTGCTTTCTCCGTTGCTTTTTTCAAAACTGTCTCACTATGTTAAATGGGTTTAACATAGCGAGACAGCTTTAAAATAAGCAACGGAGATTCTCCGTTGCTTTTTTTAAAGCTGTCTCGCTATGTTAAACCCATTTTACATAGCGAAACAGTAAAAAGCAACGGAGATCTTGCTTTCTCCGTTGCATTTGCCCACAGCTCTGATGTACTGCGTAGGCATGCACAGTACATCAGAACTGCTGCGGAATACAAGACAGCTGCGGAAGGGCAGCAAGGAGGCATTATACAATGCCATTATTTAAGAAAAGTAATTATTTTTTTTCTTAAATAATGTCATTGTATAATAGCAATAACCCACTTCTGGGTGTGGGTAATGCTGGATTTACCCACGGTTGGCTTTGTTTGGTAAATTGGTAAATCCAGCATTACCCACACCCAGGCTTGGGTTATTGCTATAACGTTTCTATGGACATCATGCCAACCACAAGTATACTAGTTAGCTGATTATAGAAGATAATTCAATGCATAATAACAGAACTTCTTGAATCTGAATACAGCTCTGTTCTAAGATATTTTGATATACTTTTGACTTGAAACTCATCCAAAATGGCCAATAAAAATAACTTTACTTGGATTAGAATATGCATTGAGGTAATAACGGTTTTTGGTGTGGCAAGGAACACCTGAGAGGGCTCAGAAATACAGTATTTTACACAGGGCTCACTCTAGTGCCTAGAAACACTATTTATACAAGGTTCACTCCAGTGTCCAGGAACACTATATATATATATAAGGTTCAGTGTAGTGCCCAGAAACACTATATTCACGTAGGTTTCATTCTGGCACTGAGAAACCCTATTATTTATACAGGACTCATACTAGTTCTTAGAAGCACTATATTTTTATAGGGTTCACTCTATTTCCCAAAAACACTATATTCAAATACGGTTCACTCTGATGACAAGAAATACTTTATTTATACAGGGTTCATTCCAGTGCCCAGGAACACTATATTCATACAGGGTTCAATTTTGATATTGTGGTGAAGCTACTGCATGAGACAGATTTTAGCATTTTTCAGAACATTAAACCACTGAACAAAACTCCAAGGGCAAAGAATGATCTCATGTGAAATGGTATAAATACTCCAATAAGACCCCCTGTGAAAAAGTGATCTGTATTATACTGAGGAGGATTTTCACACCAGGTACAATTTCTGGACAGAATTTCAAGAAGTAAGCTACCTCTAACCTTGGCTGGATCAGAACAATATACCTTTGACTGCTACCCTTTCAAAATCTGGACTTGCTCTGGAAGCAATGTCTGTTTTTTAATATTGGGTTAAAGTATGTTATGCAGACCATATAGTTGCCTCACAAACCTCCTGACTTACCATGCTTCTCAGTCACTAGCCTTGCGGAACAGTCAACCAGCTTCATCAATGGCCCGTTATAGATATTATGATAAATGTTATGACCTTCACAGGCTATTTTGCAATGTCTCTTTTGCAAGTAGGCTTGTACTTTCTGCTGTTCTCAAGATTACTAACACTAATCAGTAAACTTAAAGAAATTTATCATGTCTTAAAAGCATGGGGTCATGGAAAGTGACCAGCCTTCCTCAAGAATTGCTAAACTTTTAGAAAATACTGATAACTAAACTGTTTAATTCCTGGTGAACTGTAGACGGAGAATGAAGATGGACTGCTTGATGTTAATCATATCGATAACAGTTGGAGTAGCTTTAGCTATATGGGTTATATTCTGCCAAGGATATAAAAGCCAACTGTTATCACCCACCATATGTCCCAAGACTCCCATTCCGCATTCCTGGAAACACTGGGAAACATAAAGGTCCTACCAAACACCCTGATATTGGGTGATTTCAATTACCCAAACACTAACTGGGAGAACTACTCAAGTACAAACTCCCTTGCCCAACATTTCCTAGAATGTATAAACTCAAATGCCCTGGATCAACTGGTCAACACCCCCACCAGAGGTGACAACATATTGGACCTGATCATCACCAACATGGGCGAACGGTGTTCCAGACTGGAGGTCAACCCCTCGCTGGTTAGATCTAACCATAAACTAATCACTCTGGATATCCACATTCTACCACCACCTCTGGTCAAAGAAACCACCGTGAAAAACTTTTCAAAAACAAACTTCACGTTACTTAAGACCATGGTGGGAGGTTTCAAAGCCCCCATGCTAAAGGATAACTCTGTCCAAGCTGCAAAATCCTTTACTAATGCACTCTACGGGCACCTACAAGAATGCATGGATCATGCTATCCCAAACAAAGCCAAGACTCACTCCTCCAAGAAAAGGAAACCAGTCTGGTGGACCCCTTCCATAAACAAGCTATACAACAGAAGGAGGAAACTAGTACAGAAAAGAGTAAAATCCCAAGAAGGGAAGACATCCCTGATTAGTATCAGCAAGAAACTACGTTCCCTCATAAAATCATCCAAGGCTAGCTTCGAAAGAAGAAATTGCCATGGACTCTAAAGATAACCACAAGGCATTATTTAGCTACGTCAAGAATCTAAGTGGCAATTCTCAGATCTGCTCAGAGTTAATGCAGAATGGCACAAAATCCACTGAACCGACCGATATAGCCAACAGCCTGGCAGACAGGTTAAGTGCAAACTGTGCCCCCCTCTCACCCCCAAAAAGGGCCCAAAAGCTATACCAGAAGAATGTAGTGCCCCTGAAATCACAGACACTCAGGTTAAAACAGCCCTCTCCAAAGCCAAAAACACAGCATCAATGGGACCAGACAGTGTCCCAGGCTGCACCCTACATGAGCTCAAAGATGAACTAACCCTTCACCTAAACACACTGTTTAAATTCAGCCTCTCCACAGGCTATGTGCCCACAGAGTGGCACACAGCAACGGTTATATCACGCCACAAAGGTGGAGCTACAACGGACCCTGGGAACTATCGCCCTATAAGCCTGACTAGCTTGGTCTGCAAAGCTATGGAGCGCATCATCATGGATCTCATTAACAGAGACATTGGAAACCTCCAAACACTGGACCCTACCCAGTTCGGCTTTGTTAAGGGCAGATCATGCCTCTTAAACCTGGTGGACTTCTTTGAGACAGTTACCAAGGCCTTAGACGAGGGAAAGGTGGAACACACAGCCTACCTAGACCTCGCAAAGGCCTTCGACACCATTCCCCACTCAGGTATTATAGACAAGCTCACCAGCCTGAACATAAACCCCTACATCACGAGAAGGGTTGCCAATTGGCTCACGGACAGAACCCACATGGTAAGAGTTGCAGGAGCTAGATCTGACTCTAAACCGGTTACAAGTGGCATTCCCCAGGGCTCAGTCCTTGGACCCCTCCTGTTCGGTATATACTTCTCAGAGGTACAAGCATGCACAGGAGGACTATGGCTGACCAAGTTCGCAGACAACTGCAAACTAGGGGCTATAATTGACTCTCCGGCTGACACAGACATCCTCCAAAAGGGTCTCACTGAGACAGATACCTGGTGTCAAAACCACAGCCTCAAGCTAAGTGCCAAAAAGTGCATAGTCATCTCCTTTGGAAAAAAACAATGTACCCACAAACTACCACATTGTTGGTAGCCCCCTAAATACAGAAGATGTAATATGGGATCTGGGGACCCAAGTAGATAGTAACCTCTCCTTTGATAATCACATTGCCAAAGTGGTTAGAAAATCCTTCTATATGGCCACCTAATCACAAAAGGGTTTGCATCCAGATCGAAAGAGGTCATTGGGCCCTTCTATGCATCACTCATCAGACCCATCATAGAGTACAATGCCCCATTTGGGATGTACCTTACAAGACACCTGCAACAACTGGAAAGACCACAGAAGTACCTCACCAAGAGGAGCACTGGCCTCAAGCAGATGCTCTATGCAGCTCGAATGAAGAAACTCCAGCTGTACTTGGTTGCATACCGCCTACTCAGAGGTGATCTCTGCCTGACATACAAGGCCATGTCCAAGCAAGAATTGATGGACATGCTCCACCTAAAGAAAACCATATCTCCTCGAGCCAGGGATCTAAACCTCACCACAACAATAAATAGGACATGCTGGCGGGATAGATTCCTGTCCCAGAGACTTCCCATGCTCTGGAACAAGATTCAAATCTACATTAGGCAGAGCTCCTCGCTAACCCTCTTCAAGAGAAACCTTGATGAGTGGATGGGAAACAGAAAGTTTACCCCAGGGATCACTTCAATGGCTCTGCTGGACAGAGGCACAGGGAACTAATCTAAGGGGATAGTGAAAGCCAACACATTCCGGCTAAGCTTATAAATGCCTTCGGGCAGATAGCCTAGTAACTACCTATGAACCAGCTTCCAGACCTTCAGGGTACCTTCAATGAGCATCAGGCAGATTAAGCTGAGCTGACTAAAAAACAAGTTTTTGTGCCAATCCCTCCTGAGCTTTATGCCTCTTCTGAGGCTTTTGAGGATTTTTGGTTGGCTAATGCTGTTTCTTTCCTGGGTAGATAAGTTCCCAAGGGGAAAAAACCTTCTACTTAATAATTTTGTTTATTATCGATACTTCACTCTTCAGGCAGGTTATTTTAAAGGTAGGAGTCTGTGTTTTAATGGACTGTCATGACAATGTACTTTTAAATGGGAGCACTCTTTTTTTTTCTGTCATTTTAAAAGTTGTTTATAATAAATAAACATTTTTTTTTCTGGTGAGAAATTGTGTTTATTGTGTGACTGGGAAAATGGTATAAAGTGGTTTTAACTATGTCTCTCTGTGAAAAAATGACATTTAAAGACTTTGTTTTTACCAGCATTTGCTGCTCGTTTTCCCCAGGAAAGAGGCAACATTTTCAGCTTGACCATGGAACAATCTGTCAATCCCACAGTTACTTCTTCTTTCAGCCAGAAAAAGAAAAAGTAAAGCAAACAGCTCTTGCTATCACAGCAGCCTGGCAATTTGCCTTACCTGCAAGTGGGTGACTCTGCTATGGCCATTAGTTGTACCTCATCTTTCAAGCCAGATCCCACTGGTGTAGCACCTACAGCCGCTACAGACCTGGAGTTAGTCATGTCCCTGTGACTGGTGGGGTTCCATCAATGGGCAAGAGATGGCCAATCCTGTAGGTCCTGGCAGATGGAACAGGAAGGCTTACTGTTTTGTCAGAAAGATGAGTCCATCCATGGGGCAGCGACTGCTGCCATTAATAATACTGTTGGTTCCATTTTTTCCTGTAAAAAAATAAATAAATAACAGAAAACTAAACATGTATATACTCCTCTTCAAATTTCCTTAGAAAGGAGTAATTTACTGGGTCTAGATCATGGTTTGAGTATATTTATCCTTCTCTAAAGTAGTTTCTGGTACAAGAAGGAGGGATACCTCCTTTTCCTGAAGAGATTCAAGATTCTGAACTTGGATAAGGGGCTGAAGGGGCATATTGCATTTTGTCCTTGTCTTCTCAGATTTCTGATTCAGACTCAGGGAACAGGTCAGTTTCCTTATCTCCCTGGTAGTGGAGGGGTGGGAGCTCTCTTTCTCTGAGTCTATTTTTAGAACGTGCCAGTGTAACTGTTACAGAAGGATTTTCCAGAACCAGAACCAGTTACTCCAGTTTTGTCAGCTTTGCAGGATGTGTGTGTTAGTGCCAGCAATTTTCCTGGCAGTCAGCCAGCTGCCCTTAAAAAGGCAGATAGGATATATAAAGTTCCTCAGTCTTTTAAGGTTTTTATATACTCTTCTCAAACTTGATCCAGCAGCTACAGCTTTAGTTAATCCTTCAGCTGCTAAACACTTTGTCAATTCTAATCCTACTACTTCTGATAAGGATGGGAAGATTATTGGTAAGTATAGGAAAAAAAGTATAATCTTCTGCAACTTTGATTTTCAGAATTTTGTATTGTCAGGGTTCTTCACAAGAATATGAAGAGGACATGAGGAGAAGAAAGGGGCAGAGGCTGCATATTGTATGGACTTGTTACTCCTAGTATCTGCAAAAGAACGTCTTCACTAACAGAGTTGTGGAGTAATAGTATAGGCTACAAGAATGGGTAATGGAGATGGGGTGCAATGAAGCATCCAAGAGGGAACTGGACCAATGGAAAAGAGATGAAGGGGAAGATAAGAAGAGGAAATAAAATGCTGAATGCATTTAAAAGCACACTAGATAGACTAGTTGTTTCTGTTGTCAAGCAAGTGTAAAGGAATCTTCACCCACAGATAAGTATAACCAGTAGTGTCACACTGGAATTTAAATTATTTAGCAGTCATGTCAGCTTAGAAAACAATCAAAATTTAAAGCGGTTCTTTTTAATCAACCCACTTTTCCCTCGCAAGTTACAGGTTATTGACAAAGTACTGTTGTGTAAGTAAACTAACTGTAACAGCAGATGTTTGAATGATTATTGCTGCTTTAGCCTTAGCAATGTGGGTTTATATCCTGCCAAGGATGTAACAGCTGACCAGCTTCCAAAGCTTCGCGGCATATTCAACACTGCCAAACCGTCAGGCAGCTCAAGCTGACCTGACTAAAAGACAAGTTTGAGTGCCAAACCCTTCACAGCTTTTCTGTCAGCAGACAGAAAAAGGCTGAGTACAGAAAGGACAATGCCACAAACAACAAAAAATAAATGTCCACACACTGGCATAAAGACAACACACCAAAAAACAAGGATGGTGGTGGGAGAGAGCATCTACTGCAGCAGACATCAATTGAACATCTAGTATTATTAAGCTTACTACACAACTGTACTATGTTCATCATATTAGTCACTGCTGCAGTAGCCTCAGCTATATGGGTAGATTACTCTAGCTAACTACATTCAGGAGGTGGAAGGAAAAGAGTCCACAAACTCCTAGAGAATGGTCTTAGCAAAGCCTGCCTGGACCTAGAGAAGAAATTAATATTATAGTACTTGTAGCTGGTTCAAATGGAACAAGTTTTAGCTTCTTTTACACAAAATTATGATCCTAAGGAGGGGCTACCAGTTTACCATTTCCAGCTACACTTTGATGCAACTAGTTTCCTGGGTCTGAATGATACTATTTCTATTTTTAGTGAACTCAAAAGAAAAGACAGTATTTGTTAAATGTTCAAATGACCTGTTGTTTTATGGTGGCTTATCGTTTTTTAACATATCACTTTACAGTTTTTTTGTTGCACTGTTCCTTTGCTATTTACTTTTTTACTTTTTTATTTAAGGATGGTGTTCACTTCAAATCGTGGAGGGGTTTGGTACAAATGGTGCTTACTTTAAACATAAATGGATGGCTGTAACTCTTCTTGGTTCTGATGATGTCACTTTGGGATGAAAGTGCTTAATCAACAGTTCATTTTGTGCTGAAATTAATAAAGTGGCTAGGAGTGCTACCTTGACTTGGTCAACATTTGCTTTTTTTGTTTTTACTATATTTTTACATTTGTTTCCAATTTTGTGCGATTTTGTTTGTTCACGAGAAATTAATAATTGAAGCAAAGATCTGAAAGATTTAGTTTTGTCAAGACAGTACCTGAGTTGTCTGTGGACATCCAAGGTATGGAGTATCCTTTCTCCCTCATTTTTAGGCTCAGGAAAGAAAACAGGGAGACAGTTTGGCATATAGTATACTTGGATACCAAACACAGAAATCCTGTCCCTGTGGAAAATGAGATAGGGTTTACTCATCATAAGAGCTTGCAACTCAGATACTCTTCTTGCAGAGGTCAGCACAATCAATAAAACTGTTTTCCATGTTAAGAATCTCAAGTTATCCATGTTAGCTGGTTAAAATGGAGCAAGTTTTAGCTTCTTTTACACAAAATTATGATCCTAAAGAGATGCCACCAGTTTATTTGCAGGCCTCTTGGCAACACCCCTTTCAAAATCATTTTGACATGAGACTGCATTGAATGAGGAGGATCCAAGGGAAGACATGCTGAAATTGCCGATAAATGAACCTTGAGTAAGGAAGGACATAGGATAGTAACTTACACAAATATACAAGTAAAAATAACTTGCCCAAGATGGGTGCTGGTTATGTTGCTGGCACCAACTAGAATACATTTTCCATTTGCTAATATATGATTTTCTAGTGGCAGGTTTTTTTGCCTCCACTAATATCTGCTGCACGTCCTTGGTAAAGACGTGCCTAAAAGGAATTAAGACCCTGTCTTCCAGGCAGTCACTTGATGTTGATCAATGTCAGGCTGCATCAAAAAAACACTATGCTTGTGTGTGTAGATCCAGTCTGTGAGGAAGCTTGTGGTAATTGTCCCTGGACATTTCCAAGAAAAGAAGGGAGAACCACAGTTGCCTGGGCCAGAGGGGAGTCACCACAATGATCTTGGGGGATTCCTTCTAAATTTTTAGAAGTACCCTGAATATTAGCAGAAAGTTTGGAAAAGCATGCAGAAACATTCCTGTCCAAGGAAAGGAAAAGAAATGAAGAGAAAAGAAAAGGCATCTGTCTTCCAGGCCTTCTTGCATAGATTCCTAGAACAGAATATTGCCAGTTGATAGTTCAGAGAGGAGGTAAAGAGGTCTACGACTAATTCTCCACAGATGGAGCAAATCTTTTAAGACCCCACAATTTAGTTCCATTTATGAGGGTCTGCCCTGCTTCTGCTCAGCTTAGCAGCCACACATTTTTGCTCTGATGGTATGTAGGATGCCTGTAAAGTGAGATTGTGCTGTGAAGCTATATCCCAAGCTAACATGGTTAGTCTGCAAAGGGAATACAACCTGGTTCCCCTATGCTTGTTGATGTACCATATGACTTTGATATTACCTGAAACAACTTGAAGAGGTCTCAGGAATGATTCAGAGAGTTAAGTGTTTTGATCAGGGCAAGCATTTCTTTGATATTTACATGCTTCCTTCTGTAGTTGGTATCCAATACACCCTGCGCTTTCATTCCTCATGAAACTGCTTTGAAACAGGGAGGGAAGGAGTAAAGGAAACCTGGATTTAAGGATATCTGTTGCCCCCGCCAAATGATTTCTCTTCTGATAAACCCCAACACTGGGATCTGAAAAGAAAAAAGTGTTGGTGCTGAGACCAGAGAGACGTCAGATACCACTGTAGCTTTCTCATGTGGAGTCTTGCCAGGGGTATCATGAGAATCATAGAAGCCATGGGACCAAAAGTTTGAGTGGAAAATCTTAGACATAGATACAGATATAGATCTATTTTTCCCCTATGAAAGAATAGCTCTTTGGACTGACTTGTCTAGTTGACATTGTAGGAACACAGTCCTGTGAGAAGGAGTCAAGAAAGACTTTTGAATGTTCTCTTGGAGTCCCAGCTTGTGTAAGAAATCTCTCTCCTGGGAGAGAGAGAGAGAGAGCGAGAAAGAGAAAGAGATTCCTGAGACTTTGAAAAAGACTCTCATGGATAAGCAAGTTGTCCAAATACGGACACACATGGATACCTTGTAGCCTGCAAACTGGAGATGGATACTTTTTGAACAGTCTTGGTGCAGTGGATAGTCCAAAGGGTAAGGCAGAGAACTGATAATGTGATCCAGATGCACAAAACCTTAAAATACATTTGAAGTCTGAATGAGTAGGGACTGATGAGAAGCATTTTTTAAGTTTAGTGCTAACTGTTGTTAACCAGTTTGGTATCTGTACAAGATGTGCATACAAGTAGTTCTTACTCAGGGTTAAATCTTCATGCAAAAATGTTAATACTTTTAGCCAAAAGTTAGGTACTGCATCTGGGCCTGGTGTTTTCCACTTAGAAATGTTTAATTTTGTTTCAATTTCTCTGGTTGTTACTTCATCCCATTTCATATCCTGTACATTTGAACTTCTTGCTCTTACTTTTACTGCTTCTATACATTCACCACCTTTGTTATGTTCCACAGGGTCTTAATAGATATTTCTCCAAAATGTGTCTCATCCTTTTTTGGTGGTGTTTCTATTCCTTCTGCTTTGTTTCCCAAATTTCTATAAAACTATTTTGGGTTATCGATGAATTGCTTATTTTGTACTTTTCCTTTATATTTATCTTAGTAGCTTCTAAAATTTTCTACATGGCTCAATATCTTTAGTTTATTATTTACAATAATGCATGATAAATCCTGGTCTATTGTGATACTGCAAATTGCTTTTATCTCGTCTATCTTTCTAAATATTTTTATTGATCTGTTCCCTCTTCTACACTATTCTAACAGTGACACTTCGTCTTAATTGCTTTATAGTTTTCTCTGTTTGATAATTCCATGATGGCATTTGATTTATTCCCTTCCTTTCCTTTATTGTCCTGTATTTTTGTGTTAAGAATTTACATATTATTAATTTAGCTGCATAGCAAGATATTTATTTACTTCTGTTATATAACATGGATTTCTGTTAATAGTCTTGATTATTGTGCTCATTTGTTTTATCAGACTTCTAATATTTTGGGTCTTACTGACTTTCTGTAATTTAGTTCTTTCATTGATCTTAATATGTCTATCAAGCTCTATTAAATCAAGCAACTCTTTCCTTAGATCGTTTTCTTCCAAACTGAGGGCACATTCTTTGTTCTTCATTTCCTGCAGGCATTCTACAGAAAGTTCCAGAACATCTTCCTGTGACATATTCTCTTCAGCTTTATTTTATTTTTTTTTTTACATTTGTTGACCGGGATAGTCCGACTGGATACCTGTCCATTTTCAGGGGAGGCCCGAGGAGAAAAGCTCCATACATACATACAGAAAAACTGTTATATTTAACAAGTTAAAGCACTGTTACAGATATAATACATAGGCTAAAAGTTATTCATTCTGTCATATAAATCTGATTTGTTATAGAGTAACAATTAGGAAGCAATGTAGGGGTGGCCAAAAAGACCTCTTTAGCACATGTTTATATTGCCAGAGTTAGTCAGGATTAGAGCAAGGACACAGCCATTGGCTTTTAAAGTACTGCTTTAGATTTTTTTGTATTGGGTAAGGATGGGTTCTGAAGTAAGCTCAGCAGGAAGTGAGTTCCATATTTTGCAAACAGAGTTGGCATACAGAGAGTCTCCAGATGAGTTGCTGCTTTTGGGGGTTTGGACTAATAATCTGTTGGATGAGAGATGTGTCTTGAGGTTGCTGTAAGGAGTGATCATTTTGTAAGTATGGGTGTGTTTTCAGGTTGGTAGAGAATTTTATGTGCTACTAGCTGATTGTACTGAAGTTGGATAGGCAATTCTAACCACCATAGATTCTTTAGGTTCAGACAAATGGTGTGTTCTGTATGCTGCTCCAGTGGCAAATCTAGCAATATGATTAAAGCAGCTAGAGAGTTTATTAAGGTCAGACTTACTCAAGTTTGTGAGGACAGGGGATGCATAAAGGAGGGTGGAAAGTAGATGTGTACGGGCAATTACCATCCTAGCTAGTGGAGTGAGGAAAGGTTTGATCTTGTATAGTGACCAAGTTTTTTATTGACTTTTTTAATAGTTTAATATTAATATGCATATCAAACGAAGTTATTATCAACTGTTAAACTAAGAGTTTGGTAAAGGGATCTGGGACAATGACAGTGCCATTGTTAGATTTTATAGTAAAGGTTGGAGCGGAGGCTTTATGAGTGGGGGAGAAAAACAGTAGTTTCATTTTGTTAAGATTTAATAGGAGATGTTAATTACAGAGCCAATTTTTGACAGTATTAAAAACATTTTGGGATACAGTCTGCAGACTTAAAGGGGAGGTGGCAGAGCAAATCAAAGTGGAGTCATCCGCATATTGAATGCAAGTGGCTGTTGGGATGACTGTGTACAGGTCATTAATAAAGACAGAAAATAATAGGGGTCCTAACATAGAGCCCTGAGGGACCCCAAGGGTGATAGGTAGAAGGGAATATAGTTTGTTCTACCATAGTACAGACTGCTGTCTACCACTCAGTTAAGATTTGAACCATTGGATAGCCTGGACATCTAGGGGAATAGTTTTAAGTGTGGGTGTATGAGTAGTTGGTGGTTGACTATGTCAAAGGCTTTGGAGAGATCAAGAAAGAGGGCAGAAGAAAGCTTATTGTTGTTTTGGTTTTGATTAATAACATTGGAGAAGGAGAGGAGGGCCATGGTTGTACTGTGAAACAGTCTGAAATCATGCTGCGAGTTAGCCAGGAGATTGTGCTGAATGAGATGGCTCAGGAGTTGTTTATGGATGCACTTCTCCATAATTTTAGCCAGGGGTGACAAAATAGCTATAGGTCTGTAATTTGAGAGTTCAGTGGAACTACCCCCTTTGTGGAGTGGAACAACATGGGATGTCTTCAAGATGGAGTGGATAGTGGTTTCTGATATAGTTCTATTGATCAGGATAGAGATCAAGTATGCTATGGCATCTACAGCTTTTTGTAGATACTCAGCTGGGAGTTGCAAGGGTGGTAGGTTTTAGTTTCTTGATTAGGGCACAAATAATTGAGGTGGAAACTGGTTGAAAGTTAAAGGGGAGTTGAGAACTAGGTGTGGCAGTGTTAGGACTTGGACAACTGGGAGATAGTTGGTTAGCTAATGACTGGATAATTTCTGTGAAGAAACTATTAAAGGAATTGACAACATCTTCCGAAGGTTTTTGGATGGTAGCCAAGGGGCTGGGAGTTGTGCATTGCCCTGGGTGACTAAGCTTATTTATGCCTGCCCAAAACTTTTGCGGATTGTTTTAATGCTTCTGTTGTAAACGGCAGTAAAAGTTTTTTTTTTTTTATCTAGGGTGGTAGATTTTTTAGTGCTGTTCCTTAGTTGTCTAAATCTAAGTTGATCTAAGGGGAATTTTGTGGTACGCCAAGTGGTCCAAGCTTTATTTCAAAGTAAGATCATTTGTCTGGTTTCTTTTGAAAGCCAAGGAGCAACTTTTGCATTAGTTCTTATAGAACGTGCAGGTGCATGGGTATCAAGGATGGCTAGGAATCTGGTGTTGAAATATAATGCAGCTTCTTCAAGTGGTAGATGTTTTAGGACTGCCCAATAACATGCTTTGAGTTCATTTTGGAAATTAGTGGGTTAAAGTTTTTGTTGTTTTTAGTTGTTTGTTAAGTTGGTTGGTGGGGGATGTCAGTTTTATGCCTGATTATATAGGTAAGAAAATGGTCACTTATGTCTTCAGGTTGGGTATCGGCCATATACATATGTGGGGATGGCTATTAATGAGTATCCAATCTAGGATACTATCTTTGTTAGGTTTACTGATCATAGTAGGGGAGGATATGATGTCAGTAAATCCGTATAGATTTACATGGATGATCGGAGATTCTGAGGAACAAATATTCCAGTTGATGTTGAAGTCTCCTAGAACAATGGTTTCTTGAGGGTAGGTACCAGACAGCCGAGAGAGGATATCTTCTAGGTTGTTTGCATTATTACCTAGGGGAATGTAGACACAGGCTATGTTAATACTTTTGTTTTTATTAATTTGAAGCTTGGTAATGAGAATTTCAGGTCTATATTACATTATCAGCTGATGAAAAGAGCGAATGCTCTTTCATCGAACCGATAATGTCGAAAGACCTAAACAGCGAAGACCTGGAACATTTTTTTCCCAGGGAAAACGGCCATGTCCTCTGAACTTTGCCATTTCCTTCACTAAGGTGCGATCTCAGAGATGGTATATTTATACTTGTTTTGTGTTTTAAGTTTTTTTTTTTTTTTTTTTTTTTTTTTTGCGGCGGAACAGTAAATTTTTTTCCTGGGAAAAATTTGTTGTTCCGTGTCTTCGCTGTTTAGGACTTTCGACATTATCAGTTCGATGAAAGAGTGCGCGCTCTTTTCATCAGTCGATAATGTAATATAAATGCAGAATTTCAGCATTATCAACACGGGGTGGTTGTGTGGAATCAGAGGTCACATCTAGAGTAGTTTTTTATAGTACAGCTACCCCGCCTTCATATGAGAACTCACTGGTCTATTACTCCACAACACTGACTGTGTCAGAGTTGCCACTGTTTTTTGCTTCTTTCCTTGTGGTACAAATTCTAGCTGAACTTTTTTCTTGTTTCCTATTAAAGGCTCCAAAGTATCTTCATGTGCCAAATGATCAGATGCTTCCCATTCCACTTGTTTTTACTTAATTTGGGGACTCATTGCTACATCATGTGTGACGTTACCAAAGATTTTTTGTATTGTGAAATTTTCCATATCCAGATGCATTTCCTGTATTTCTCTTCAAATAGTCTGATATGAAGAGCTATGGAATGCATCATCATAAACCTAATAAACAAGGATATAGGGAATCTCCAAACTCTGGATCCTACACAGTTTAGTTTTGTAAAGGGTAGATCACACCTGCTCAAAGTGGTTGACTTCTTTGAGTCAGTCACCAGAGCTGTGGATGAAGGCAAGGTGGTTCATACAGCCTACCTTGATCTGGCCAAAGCCTTTGATACCATTCCCCACTCAGGAATCTTAGAAAAACTCACTAAGCTAGGCATCAACCCCTATTATCACTAGGTGGGGTGCAAACTGGCTCACAGATAGAACCCACAGTGTGAAAGAAGCTGACTCCAAGTCAGACTGTTGACCAGTCACGAGTGGAGTCCCACAGGGTTCAGTCCTGGGTCCTTTCCTGCTTGGTATGTACTTCTCTGAAGTCCAGGCCAACACGAAGGGACTCTGGCTGACAAAGTTCACAGATGATTGCAAGTTGGGAGATATTATTAATGCCCCAAGTGATGTTGACATCGTACAGAAAGGCCTCACTAAGACTGATGACTAGTGCCAGAACCATGGCCTCAAGCTCAATGCCAAAAAAATGTCATCCCCCCTTGGGAAAAACCCGGTTCCCTTGAATTACCACATTGATGGTAGTCCACTGAACACAGAAGGCATTATAAGAGATCTGGAAACACAGGTTGATAGCAACCACTCTTTTGACCACCACATTGCCACTGTGGTCAGAAAGTCCTTCTATGTGGCACATCTCATTACTAAGGGTTTTGCATCCAGGAAGAAAGAGGTCATTGTCTCCCTCTAGTCTTCCGTCATTAGGCCAGTCATTGAGTACAATGCACCATTTGCCATGTACCTCACTAGACACCTGCAACAACTGGAGAGGCCACAAAAGTACATCACAAAGAGGATCCTAGTCCTTAAACATTTGTCCTACATGGACAGACTCAAAAAACACCAACTATTCTCTGTCTCATATCACCTACTTAGAGGTGATCTCTGCTTGACTTACAAAGCCATGTCTGACCCAGCTCTGTTAGAAATGCTACATCTAAAGAAATCCCAATCCCTCCACACCACAGGCTCCAGAGACCTCAACCTCATTACCCCAATCAACAGAACATGCTGGAGGGACAGGTTCATAACCCAGAGACTGCCCATGCTATGGAATAGACTTCCCATACATGTCAAGCAGTGCACCTCACTGGCCCTCTTCAAGAGGAATCTTGATGAGTGGATGGGAAATAGAAAATTCAGCCCGGGGATCACTCCAGTGGCTGTACTCGACAGAGGCACTAGGAATTAAGGTCGGGTGGCACAATGCCAGGGTAATCCTATGGGCTAGGCTTGTAAAGTCTCCAGGGCCATTAGCCTAGTACACACCTATGAACCTAAATCTTTGGTTCTGTTTTTTTTGTATTGATTAGGTTTGGTCTCTCCTTTGCATAAATATTGCACCATATTAAATCTGTTTTTATTACCCATGTCCATATTTCTTCCTTAGATATCTCCTGCTCCATCTATTTCTCCTTACTTTGGGAACTCATTGGTCCATCATAATGTGACACACCTGTGTTATACTTTCTACTCTAAATCTTTCACTTTGCAGGTATTCCGCAACTTCAGCTTCTATTTGTTCATCTACTTTACTAATCTTCTGTTCTACATTCCCCCTTTGTAACCTTATTTTTTTTTGTATTGTGAAATTTTCCATATCTGAGTACTTTTGCCTGTATTTCTCTTCAAATATCTTTGGAACTGCTTTTTTGGTATTGAATAGTTTGGCTTTCTCTTTTGCATAAATATTGCATCATATCAGACTTCTCTTTTTTCCTTTTCCACATCCAGGTTTCTTTTTAATACCTTTCAAAAATCTCTAGGTTTTGTTCTTTATATTTTCACACTTCCTCAGTTGCTTCTTTTTCCAAAAAGCCCAAAGTTTCTTGGTCTATATAATGCTTTTCATGGATCTGTTGTATTAATGAACACAAATTTGCATTTGAAGCAGGTGCCTGAATGTAGCTGTTTTCTTTGGTCATTTGAAGCTTTTGACAGTTTTTCTTGTGCAAGTATTTTTCTTCCCTCTAATTTCTGTCTTACTCTTACTCTTTTTGAATATTTTCTATCTGGAAATTCTGGGCTTCTTGCATAATAGTAACAATACGTAATTTCTTTCTTATCCTCAATATTCCACTCCATCATCTTTATGGCTCTTTTTGGCCTGTCAGTTTTTCGTAATTTCTTTCTTATCCTCAATATTCCACTCCATCATCTTTATGGCTCTTTTTGGCCTGTCAGTTTTTGTGCTTTCCGTTCCTTATACAATGGGGGGGGAGGGCATCCTCCCCCTGATCCTGGCCTAGCCCCATTGTAGGAGAGATTATCCTGTAACACTCGTTTGTTGTTGAAAGGCTGTGCTAGTGATATCTGAGCTAGAAGAGGCTGCATTGACTAAAAGAGACAAGCAGAATGAAATTTGCTTTCTTTTTACCTTTAGCCTGCAAGCCAGTACCCTTGTTACTGCAATTGGCAAGCAACAACAATAATCTAGTGTATGCAAAACATGCTTTTAATAAAAAAGGACATAAATACATAAAACTATATCAAATCTAAGTAAATCTGTAACTGCAATAGAACTGAGCAGCATACAGGACAGTGATACAGTGAGGAAAATCTCAGGAGCTGTTCCTTTGCAAATAGCTATAGCATCCTAATATTTAGAATAATTTTCTAAATTTAATCTAAACGGGCCCAATTTTTATCAGAAGTATACCAGCATCTTTAAATTATCAGATAAAGACATAGCAGACAGGTAGCCTCTGCATATTTTCTGTGCAACTATTATCTGACCCTCCTTCCAATTGGAATTTAACCATTTATTTTGCTCTCCTCTCTGAATTAAATAAATATTTAGAGTGTGCTATACCACAGCATTCTAGGTCTAACAATCCTACCTTACCTCTGTTTTTAGCAACCCCACAGATTGTTTTCTGTGCCCTGTCCTGAGGTGGTTCAGCCATGCTTTGCTTGGGTTCACTCCGCTCGCCTATCATACCCTAATTCCCAACTCCCCACCCTTACTCTACATTTAAACCATTCTAGTCACACCCACTAGGACTATACAGTATATCACTCTTTTTAAACTACTACAATCCAAACACTCCCTGTTAATTGTCATAACAATTTACCTACTAATACTTACCACTGCTAATATTCATCTCTCCTCCCACATTTTTTTTTTTTACACACTCTCCTCTCTTGCCATCCATACAACACTCACTAAATACATTGTCACAGTGTTACTACCACAGCTGATCCTTACCATATTTCTTTCAACTCTCACACACCTGAGTGAATAACTTTAATATCTCCCCGTTTCACTTCTTACACTAAGCATAATCACAATGCCACAACTCATCCTCTTACTCTCATACTGTATCTTCTAATCTGTACAATACATTAATTTCATTACACAAACCAGCTATACACTTTGTAACCCCTACCTCCAGAAATTAACTACAAAAGACAAACATCTTTATACATATCTCCCCACCTATCAAACTTTTATAACACTACTCAGCCTAAGCAGGGACATCCACCCCAACCCTAGCTCACCACGCCTATCCAGTCTCTGTCCTGGTCACATACTAACACCTCTAAATAACACCACTTTCTCCAAATCAAAAATTCACCTGTTCCTTCACAGTATGAACCTGAAAAGCATTACATGCAAAATACCAGACCTACATGCTCATACAGCATTATCTTTCCCCGATATACTTAACAGCCAATGAAACCCGGTTGAAATCTAAATTAAATATACCACTGTTCGAAATATACTCAGTGACCTAGCACCTCACTGAACAAAACTCACAAAATCTAGCCCATCATGTTGGCTAACAAAAGACACCAAACAGCTTATGTTGTTAAGAAATAAGGCTTGGAAAAATGGTCAAACAACAAAACCAGTGCTAAACGTCAATATTACAGGCATCTCAGGAGCCCTACAAAGTATCAAATAAAAGCAGACAAAAAAATCTTACTTTACTAACCTACAGGAAACTAACAAAAATAATCTCAAGCAATTTTGATCAGCCGTAAAACCTCTCCTACATCCTGACTAATCAGCCTCACCAGCACCCTCAACAAATAAACAGAAAACCAGAATTTTATCAATATAGTTCTATCTGTAATTAATGACACTTTCTCACCTCTCACTATTTTCACCAAAGGGAATTCTCAAACTCCAAAACTTAGCTTCCAACTAGTTCCTACCTCAGTAATTAGAAAACACATCCACAATATAAAGCCTACTATTCTAGCAACAGAAGTCTACCTGCAGAAATAAGCAAGATGGTAGCCAGTGTACTCACCTACCCAATCTCCATCTCAATCAACAAGTCCAAAGAAAACTAAGTCCCTGCCGTATGGAAGAAATCCTACATCATACCTCTCCATAAAGGAAGAAAATCTACTGAGCTATTCATCTACCACTGCTATTTTATCTCCTCTACCAAAAATTTTAGAAAAATGTATACATACACATCAATAAACTTCTCTCAGCAACTCATCACGGATTTCATCCTATCCACAGCACCACTACTGCTCTTCTTTACTTCACCAACATTATAAACCTCCATCCAAACAATGGTAATATAGCCTCCTCTTTATTTCTAGATGTATCCAAAACTTTATTTATTTCCAGTTTGATGACCGGGGAGGTCCACTGGGCTCAAAGAGCCCATTTTCAGTGGAGACCCGGGGAGAAAAGCAACAATAATACATAGTACAAGCTCCATAATATGAAGTACAATACATAGTGGAAACAGAAACAAACTAAGCAAATTTTACATACAAAATAGCAAAACCTAAACAAAAGTTAAACAGCAGCTTGGAAAAGGATGTAAAGCATATTTACATGTTTAGTGGTTGATAACAGTAGTACAAGGTTAAATTAATACAGAAGTTTAAATCATCTGAGAATGATATAGAAGTAACATTAGCATGGATAAACTTTGACAACACACCACTGCAAATCTCTAAAGCAACTTAACTGTCTAGTCACAGCCCAAAAACTTATTCATAAACCACAAAACTGCCCATCTCTGAATTTTGACATTCAACATGGTTTCCCACTAAAAGCTAATATCAGAACAGCTACTTATTGGTCTCTACCACTTTTCATTCTCTTGGTTTCATAGCTACCTTAGCAACAAACTTCAATTTGTCAAATGTCAGAAAACACTGATCCTTTCTCCCAGTTTTTGTCGGTCTCTCCAAGGTCGAGTTCTTAGTCCACTGCTATTTAACATATTCATAAAAACACAGGATACACTAGGGTCACATCTAAACATGTGACCTTAGTGTAATATACAGATGACTCTACCCTCATCTGCTAAGACCCTACACTAAAGAAACACTATGAAATCACCCGAGAATCTTACTCATCTATCAAATCTTGGCTTTTGAAAGCAAATTGACTCCTCATCCGAAATAAAAGAAAGTTAATACTCTTCACACCCTAGTAAATATCTTTGAAGAAACAAGTATTTACAATCTTATCTGCTAATAACACCATAATCGAAACTGTACCTCACACAAAGTCACTTGGAGATTCCATAGGCAATAATCTAAAATTCAACCACTACATATATCAAATTATCAAAAAGACACATCACAAGCAGAATTTACTCAAAGTCAAAACCTTACCTTATAGATATTGCCAGGAAGTTCATTGCATCATCATACCTCCTCCCAACTATCCTCTGTCTCGCCAATATTTATAAACATAAAGACTACTCAAAAGCTTAAACCAGAAGCATGTTACAATAAAATTGCCAAATTTGCTTCAAACCATACTCTCACAACACACCACTGCAAATCTCTTAAGCAACTTAACTGTCTTAAATTACCTAACCACCACTCTCAACTAGTCACAGCCCAAAAACGTATTCATAAACCACAAAACTGCCCATCTCTGAATAATATTCTGTAACACTAATGTCCATCTAGAAACATTCATAAACCACAAAACTTCCCATCTATGAATAATATTCTATAATACTAATGCCCATCTAGAAACGTTCATACAGGTAACAAATGCAAACTAACAATAGCAAAATCAAACAACCACACTGGAGACTCCCTGTATTCCACTTATTTATCCAAGCTATGGAATTATCTACCACTTCCCCTCAAACAGCAAGACAGATTAACACTCTTCAAAACTAACTTTAAACAATTCATAACAAAGACATGTCTCTGCTTGTGCTTACTTCCTGGATAACCTTAATATAACAGTACCTGCTCAATTACTGACACCTTCTCACAGTATTTGGATAGGAGCTTTGGTACCTGGCTAATCACAAACTGAAACAGAAGGACATGTAAAATTAATTAACTTAATTGTATTACCAACTGAATGTAAATATTATTGATATCGCTATTTGTCTTGGTTTACATCAACTCTTTTACTACAATTGTAAGCAATGTAATTGTTCATATATTAAATGTATCTATGTATTGTAACATTATGGCCTACTACTCTATGTAACAGAGTTTTCTTCCCACTTGTGGAGCTTTTCTTCCTAGGCCTCTGCTGAAAAGGGGAATTGTGCTGAGTTGGACACTCCCAGTCAACAAAAGAAAATAAATAAGTAAAGTACTCATTAAATAAATTAATTAACTGGACTTGCAGTTGGTAAACATGCAGAAAGAAGACTCCAGGTCCAAGGTACGAAGAATGTATAAGTTGCTAGTTCCACAGAAAGAGGTAATCTTGGTCTGAACTAGTGGAGTTGACTGCTCAGTTTTCAGCAAAGAAAGACAAAATCTCTATATGCAAAAAGACCCATTTCTGGAAACCTCACTATTATTAATTTTGTTAATGTAGTCATATCCAGTTTCCATTCAAGAGAACCTGAGATTTTTTTCTGCTTACAATAGCGGTTGTATTGTTTGAGTTGGAATATAAATGGCATATAGAGTTAAGTTTTACTTGACTGTCGATTCTCAAGTAATCTTTGTCAGTCTGCAAAACTGCTGTGAGCATGTTCCTTTTTGCTTGTTGATATACCACATAACTGTAGTATTATCTGTTACTTTCTGAAGAGCCATGAATGTAGAACTAACTGAAAAAATTAACAGAGCAGAATAACTGCCATCATTTCTGTTATATACAAGTGCCCTTCCTCTAGGAAAGAGGGCAAAGTGGTTAAAATGGCTTCTCTGACATAATTTGAGGCATCCATAGCTATTTTTTGACATGAAGGAAAATGAGTGGCTAGGAGGCATTGGTTCAGACAGAAATAGTATGTCTATCAAATGAAATCTTTCACTAAAGAAATCAGCAGAGGAAGATTGCACTATAGGGGCTGTGACTTCTGGATCCATGGATTCTGCAGGTTTTATTGAATCTTTCTCATATGACGTGGTATTAGGCAATCATCAGAACTGAGAAAGACATGTATCTTATTGCCTTCAGAAACACTCTGGCTGCCTTAAAGTTTTTTCCTTTTAATTTGACTGAAATATTTCATCACTTCACTGGAACCCTGTCCTGAGGAAATGAGATTGTATAGACATTAGCATTCAAAACTTTGCTCTGAAAATGTTTGATTAGGAAGGTTCTAAACTTGATTTTGGGAGGTCATAAAATATGCCTAGGTTCCAGGAAACAAAGTATAGTCCACTGTAAGGCTGAAATGACTATTTCTACAGTACAGATGAATCAGGCATCTAGATAAAAGTGCATATGGACTCCTTTCAGCTTCAGAAGTACAAATATTGTTATTAGGCATTTTGTAAAGACTCCAAAAACTGTTGAAAGGCCAAAAGGCTATACTGTAAATTAAAAACGGGAATTCTTAACTTGAAACCTGAGAACTCTCTTGTTGATTTTGCATGCAGGAATGGGTAGGTAAGCATACTGCTTATCCAATGTTACCAGCTATGTATCATGCACAATAATTAGCAATATCTACATCCTGAATTTCCTTTATTTTCAAATGATTCAGATCTGAGAGAATATGAACCACCTTTTTGCTGAACTACAAAAATCCTTGAGTAAAGCTATGTTCATGTTTCTGATTCTGAAACTGGCTGAACTGCTTGAATACTATACTTATTATATATTTTGCTTGTTGCTGCTGTTCTTTTGGTGTAGAAGGGATGAGGCCTTTGAATTAAAGTCAGGCAAAACTCTGAAGTGCTGCTGTGGCACTAAACCTTTTTTCCACTGATCTGTGATCACCTAATTCTATACTTGAAAAATCTTGCCCCTACTAACACTGCATGGGTGGGCAGGGATGAAAAGATGCCAATATTTCTCATGGTGGAATGGTAAATGCCTCCATCTTGTCTGGCAGATTTGTGCTTTTGTTCTTAGTCATGCAACTATAGACTTTTGTTTATTTATGCTTGCTACTTTTTTGTAATTTTTTTTTCAAAACTGCTACTGCTTTGTTTCTTTACAATAAAGTGCCAAGTTAGTATGTGGAACATTCTTATAGTATTTCTGAACAGGGACATTAAGCATCTTTTCAGCATTCTGCATGGTTTTGCCATTTTCCCAAGCTGCTGTAATCCTTTCTGAAAGGAAGGCCCAAAGTGAAATAATTTTCCAGATGAGCAAAAAGAAGCTTTCTTTTTACATCCTCTGTAAAGGGTAGAATTCTTAACCATGCACGACATCTAATGACTGATCTACAAGCAGATGCTGTAAAGAAAATACTGGCTGCTTCATACCTCCCACTTCACCACGTAGGAGAAAATGTTTGATGTGTGTGTGTACAATATGTTATTTTATACTTTAATGTCATATATTTCCTTAGCAAAGTAGCCTATAGTCTTTAGAATGTAGGTGATACTGTGTCATAGGGTCTGGTAATCAATGGCCCTGATGTCCAGGATAGTACAGTCAAAACTATTTTCAAAACCTGTCTAAAACCTTGCTTTTCTTATTAGTTGGTGAAGTTCTCAGAGCTGGAATAATCATCAGGTATTTCTTGGATTCCAACTCTCTTGCAGACAAGTCTGCCACTCAGTTTCTAAACAAATAACTGTCCTAATTTCCTTGCAGCTGGTAGTTCGGTAGCAAGTTCTATGAATACCTTTTGAAAAATATCATGAAAAATTGAGTAAAAATTGTGTTTCGGAGAGGCTTGAGCTGATCCTTGATTAGGAGCTGAACACATTCTTTCTTATTCCCTCATCATCCTAATTTGTATTATTGTCCAAGAGCAAATATGTACAGTGAGTTTATGCCAACTGTTCATTATATTCATATTCTGATTATAACCAAGGTGCAGTGGGCACCCTTTTTTATTCTTTGCAATAACGTGGCCTGAGAATCTGTGGATTCTGTTTCAGTCATTTGATATTCTTGTGAAAGACATCGGACCTTTGTATGCTTGACCTTCAAGATACCAAGGGTCAGAAGTTTTTCTGATATAGTCATTTGCCCTTCTGCTGTTTAGTCTCCTGATGTCCCTAACAAGATAGTAGGTAAATCAGAAGTAAAGAACACACACAAAAGAGGGGTGGTTCCTGGAGCTGCAACAGGTTCAGAAAGAAAGCCTGACATAGGCATTTGGGAAGTGATATTTCCTTTCAACAGTCTGAAGATATATTTATTTTATTTTGTTTGTTGACTTTCTATCAGTCAAGCCTTCAAAGACTTCAACTTCTTTCGATGAAATTATTTGGCCTGAAAGCACTTCTCTCAAAAACTTTTTTCTAAAAACAGGGGTTGTAGACAGCTAAAAGAAAGTAGAGAGCTTCACCTCTTACATTTGGTGGGCAGACTAACTCTAGCATCAGAAGAGAGAGGGAGCCCCTAAAAACCGATGTCTTAAGGTACATCTGGCCTGACACTGTAAAAACTCAAGCTCTATCCAGAAGAAGACCATCTACGTTTGACCTTTATCTTTTTGAGAATATTTGATTTTTATCAACCTTTTTGATCAAAGAAACATGTTTTGGGACTGTCAGGAGAAAAAGAAGATATTTAGTAATTTCTTATGCTATGTAAATGCCAACAATTTTTCCTTCTCTAGTTAAGGTTATTTTACTGAAAAAAGCATAGTGAACACAGGATTTATTATCAGTAACTTAAAATAAGGACTGCAAGTGAACACGTTTGGATGGAATCTGGCAACCGCAAAAGATCTTGCTGTTGACTTTCACAAGAGACATAATTTAAACTCAAAACACCCTGCCATGATGCTGCACCTTACTTTTTAGCTCACTGATACAACATACATACTTAAAGCTGCTTAAAAAATGGACAGAAGCAAAATTTTAACTGATGAATCCGAGTGGATTTTTTTTCCTGAACAAAACAGTATGATAGTAGTTGTATTGGTTTTCATAGACAGGCTGCCTTCTAATACCCATGATGAGAAACTGCAGATATTTGACTTATGAGATATTAAATGCTGAAGATACTTGGCTGAATATTAATGCCCACCTGTAGCTTATTTCAAAATCAAACAGATAATTTTTTTTAGCAGTGCTCCTTATGACATACCTCAAAGGCTGCTGAGGAAACTTTTGTGGGACGATTTCAAGTTAATTCTTTTTGCATGGGGAGAAGTAGAATCCAACAAAATCACAACAAAATACAATATCTTCTAGGAGAATACATATTCAGGAGGTGCTGAGACATAAAACTTTGTTTCATTAGTGATCAGGAAACCAAATACTTGTGAAGTAAATTGAGTTTAATCATAACATGGCAGTCATAAAAAGACTGACTGCTGTGTTACTGTTGAAGGGGCTAGCTACTTCCTTTAAAAGTAGAAAGACATTACAAAATGCAGTTTGCCTATGTACAACCACCATGTACTAGGATAAATCACCTGAAGTCTGCCTTACAACAGAAAGATAACTATAATGTATACCTTTATAGTTCAAGGAGGCCACAGAGTGCTGCAAGTAATTCATGAAACTATCAAGTTCAAGTAACTCTAGGACCAGACTACACTGAAGATTCTCAGCAATGTTATCAGAGGTTGTTCCTTTATATAATGAATAAATGTCTAGTATATGAAAGTATGTGAAGTTCATTCTTGTACTAAAGAGGGAATTTGAATACAAAATTTAACCAGACATCAGTTTCTTTGCCTTCCAGTTCTGAAATGACTGTTGCAGCTCAACCTAGGAAGAATGCTCTGTGCTCTACATCTTGTCCACAATCAGCATACGTTCCATCCTAGCTAAAGCACCATGAGGACCATATGAAATATGTGATAATAATGCAATGACTGCTACAGGAAGAGGCTTTCTTTACAGACTTTAGTGAGGTCTTCAGTATGGCAAAACAGAACTACTTTCCAAAGATGCACAAGGAGACAGGTCTTTGAGGAAGCTATTGTACACAATTGTATTTTTATATTAAGGACATTTCTAACAAAGCAAATACAAAAATTAAGTGCTCATTGGGTGGCCTGGAAGAGCTATAGTCACACCTCGCTTTTCAGTCTGTCCATTAGCAATTTAATCATATATTTCTGAACCATTCTCATCTGACCCTGAAAGCCAGCTTCAGGTGAACTTGGCCACAGTGTGACAAAAATATAAACTGCATCACCTCACACTAAATACTGAAATAATAAAATATGTTGTATGGGACCTTCATGGGGGTTAAAACCCCCTTCAAACATATCTCTCAACTGTCTAGAATTTTGCAAAATGCCCAGATTTTTGCCTTATATGTTTGGCCTGTTCATCATAAAATGTTATTTTCTGGTAAATCAAAGACCAAACTCATTAAGTAATGACAGATATTTGAGTTTCGGACTTACAGTGGATATAAAAAGTTTAAACATCCTTGTTAAAATGTCAGGTTTTTGTGATATAAAAAAATTAGACCACAATATATAATTTCAAAACTTTTCCCACCTTTAATGTAACCTATAACCTGTACAATTCAATTGAAAAACAAACAGATCTGTTAGGGGAAAATATATAAAAAATAAAAAATGTACAATAAGCTGGTTGCATAGGTAAGCACACCCTTAAACAAATTATTTATTGTAGCACCTTTTGATTTAATTACAGCATTCAGTCTTCTTGGGTAGAAGTCTATCAGCATGGCACATCTTGACTTGGCAATATTTGCCCACTTTTCCTTGCAAAAGTGCTCCAAATCTGTCAGACTGCGAGGGCATCACTTGTGCACAGCCCTGTGCAGGTCACCCCACAGATTTTCTATTGGATTTAGATCTGGTTCTGGCTGGGCCATTCCAAAACTTTAATTTTCTTCTGGTGAAGCCATTCTTTTGTTGATTTGGATGTATGCTTGGGGCCACTGTCATGCTGAAAGGTGAAATTCCTCTTCATCTTCAGCTTTCTAGCAGACCCCTGAAGGTTTTGGGCCAAAAGTGACTGGTATTTGGAACTGTTCATAATTCCCTCCACCTTGACTAAAGCCCCAGTTTCAGCTGAAGAAAAGCAACCCCAAAGCATGATATTGTCACCACCATGCTTCACCGTGGGGATGGTGTTTTTTTGGTGATGCAAAGTGTTGTTTTTGCATCAAACATACCTTTTGGAATTGTGGCCAGAAAGTTCAACCTTGGTCTCATCAGACCACAACACATTTTCCCAAGTGCTTTTGGGAGACCTGATGAATTGTTTTGCAAATTTTAGCCAGGCCTGGATGTTTTTCTGTGTAAGAAAAGGCTTCCATCTTGCAAACCTACCCATAGCTCAGACATATGAAGAATACGGGAGATTGTTGTCACATGTAGTACACAACCAGTACTTGCCAGAAATTCCTGCAGCTCCTTCAATGCTGCTGTAGGTCTCTTGGCAGCCTCCCTGATCAGTTTTCGTCTTGTCTTTTCATCAGTTTTGGAGGGATGTCCAGTTCTTTGCAACGTCACTGTTGTCCCATATTTTCCCCACTTTTTGATGACTTCTTCACTGTGTTCCATGGTATATCCAATGCTGTGGAAATTTGTTTGTACCCTTCTCCTGACTGATACCTTTCAACAATGAGATCCCTCTGATGCTTTGTAAGCTGTCTGTGAACCATGGCTTTTGCTGTAGCAGGCAACTGAGTAAATGTCAGGAAAATCCTACTAGGACAGCTGAACAGCTTAATCAGAGTCTCTAATTGATGGCAGGTGTATACCCAAGAAGACTGAATGCTGTAATTAAATCAAAAGGTGCTTTAACAAAGTATTAGTTTAAGGGTGTGCACACTTATGCAACCATCTTATTGTACGTTTTTTATTTTTTATATTTTTCGCCTAACAGATTTGTTTTTCAATTGAATTGTACAGGTTATAGGTCACATTAAAGGTGGGAAAAGTTTTGAAATTATTTATTGTGGTCTCATTTTTTTATATCACAAAAAACTGGCATTTTAACAAGGGTGGTAAACTTTTTATATCCGCTGTAATATTTTTAGAAAATGTATGTTAATACAAAACCTGCTATTTTAGTAACATAGTTTGTAAAAACAATATTTAAAATCAGTTACTAATTTTGGGTCTTTGCCCCCCTCCCAATTATTTTTGGCTTAGTACAGAATTCTTGCATTAAGAGCTTGAAAGGCGTGTGCCCTTAAACCTGGGTGGTGATGACTTTTGAATGACTTGATACTCAGCTTACTCAAAAATCCAGTAGTTTATAAGAAAAACTCTTGAAATGATTGGAAACTTGTTATAACATTTACAGGTTCCTTTACTTCTCTGACATCAAGGCCAGTGTCAAGGGACTCTGACTGACTAAATTTGCAGATGATTACAAATTAGGAGCAGTCATAGAATCCCTCACTAACACAAATGTTCCCCAGGAACATGTGACACACAAAAATAACTTATGTCAGAGCTGTGGACTAAAACTAAATGCAAAGAAATACATAATAGTATCCTTCAGAAAGTCATTCACCAATGGTAACTATCATATTGACAGCACAGCCCTAAGAGCTGATCCAGTAGTTATGGATCTGCAGACACATAGTAATCCAGTCTTTGACGATTATGAGTCCACAGTAGTGAAGAAGAAGTGCATGTGTGTGTGTGTGTGTGTGTGTGTGTGTGTGTGTGTGTGTGTGTGTGTGTGTGAGTGTGTATATGTATATATATATATATATATATATATATATATATATACAAAACAAAAGTGATAAAACTGGGGAAGAATACTGTGGAACATCTGAGTTTCACTCTATATTTTTGTTCCAGCCTACTCCCTATTTTTGATGTTCTTAATATCCTTACTTCTAGCAAGTGAGCAAGAGGAATTTGTTCCTGAATTTGTGTGCGTGTGTGTTGGGGGGATATTGCAGAATATCTTGAGGTTTGCAAATATTTTTGATTTATTCATTATTTTTGGAGAGTTCATTAGGAAGTCATTGAGTTGCAGACTTAATATCCTTTAGAAAATGCATGCTAACAGAATATTTGTTTCTAGCACATTGTTTAACATGTCTCCGAATTTGGGACTTTCTGGTTTTTGCATATATTTGGAAAAGGAAAGAAACATGCAGAATACCCACATTTTTCTAATTTTTGGTATGTTGTCTCATATTTGGTGATTTCTCCATAAAACTGTGGTTTTCTTGCCAATCATACAGGACAGAGTTTCAGACACTGTCTTACCCCATTATCATTCATTTTCTGAAACTGTTTTATCAACATAAAGATTGTAAGAGCATTATTTAGAATCTAACCCTGAAGCCTGGCCTGAGAGAAATGCATGCATGTGTGTGCGTAAGGGTATTGGGGTTGCTTGAAGAATATCCACATTTTTACCTCATTGTTGGTCTGTTGCACATAACAATGTGTGGTTTTCCATTAAATCAGTGGACTGACTTTCAGACGTCACATACTTCACAAAATGCATGGTAATGCAACTGCTGTTTTAGCTATTAGCTACTTTTTACACTTTGTAAGGAGAATGTTTAAAATAAGTCTATGAATTTCAGACTTTTCTATATGTGGGGCATAAGACTTGAATGTTAGGGTTAATGTTCAGATTTTTGTCAGAGTCTTGGTCTGATCCTCAAGTTTCTACTTTTGGCTAGCATATCACGGAGGACTGAAGTCACACAGTCTAAGAAACTTCTCTGTGTGGAAGATTTTCAGTCCATATATCTCTAGTTAATCACTGTATATTAATCAGATCAGACAATAGTAGTAGAAGTAGCGAACTTAAACTCAAGTCACAAAAAAAAAATAATAAAAAATATATAATTGTACAGAATTACTAAGTATTCAAAAGTAATCCAAGCAAGGCAGGCAGTCTGTTTCCAGTTCAAAATCCTTAATTAAGTACACAGACAAGCAATCCAAGAAAAACAAAAGTAGAGTAATAGTTTCCTCACAAGCTTTCTATATATATATATATATATATATACTTTAAGGGAGTGGTTTATTGTGCTGTAAAACAAAGTGTTATTGGTACACGTTAAATTCACATCCCTTCCACCATCAGTGTGACATTCGAGCTGGTCCTGCCCTACTTAGTAGCTGTCATAATAATACAACCCTTATGTACTTTAAATAAAATTTATAATGATGTGGTATCTGTTATTTAACCAGATTATTAAGTCTGTGATTTTATCCAAGACAATATACTACATGGCTGGAAATTTATCAACCTTAGTCCATTTAGCAATCAAAAAATATACATAAATATATACATATATACTTTGCATGTAAAAAATCAATTGTAAAAATCATATTCTATTTTCGCAACCTATTGTTAACAAAGATCGCTTTCGTCCTTTTAGACTTCTTCAGGTCTGTGTACAAGAGCCCTAAAAACTATCTATAAAAATATTATTGTATAATTAGTTAGTATTGTTATTACACATCATTTTGAATTAAGTGGAAAAAAGAGAACCAGAAAAAGAAAAGAAAAAATGTATGATGATGGAAACAAAATATACATTTATATTGCAGCTAATTTAAAATGGTATTTAGGGAGACAGGAGAACCAAACAGTAGACAGGGGTGAGGGAAATACAATACCTGGGCAATCCTGACTGGAACCCCGACTACAACCCAGGTCCCAGATTCAGGAGGAGGAACCAGCCAAAATAACAGGTACAATTACAACAATAACAGATGCTCCACTTATCTGGAACCACTCTGTTAAAGCAATGACTGAAGATGAAAAAGTGCGTTGTCCAAAGGACTTACTTTTGTACTAAGCTGCAGGAGTGAGGTTGCTCAGGTACTGATAGACCTTAAAATGTTTGTGAGGAAGCTCAACTTAAGGGTACAGTTTCATGGCAAAAGAAAATAAGCCTATTGATGAAACTATAAAAAGGCCTAGCAATTATTATCCACCACTACATCAAACATTAGCTGCTTTTGAAGTGAAATGTGAGATGGATATCAAGAAACTCCTTAAAAAACTCCTAACAAAAAACTTTATAACTTAACACAGGGAGAAAAAAAAGCATTTATTGAGCTGGGCAATGACAAATCCAGGCGTGTAATAAAGGCAGACAAGGGAGGAGGTATACGTGCGACTTATACCACTAGCTACAACCAAAAGATAGAGAATATGCTGGAGGATAACAGATTTTATGAGTTATTTACCATGGGTGACATAATAAGAGCATATGATTTATGGAACAGTAATCTCACCACATTATAGGAAGAAAAACTTATTACTGAAAATCTTTATAATTATTTATGGAGCCCATGCCCACGTTTACCTTACTTTTTTGGAATACCAAAGCCACACAAGAACAGAGAAGACCCACCTTATAGACCGGTGGTAGCAAGTGGAGGTTCCCTTAATTAAGCCACAGCCATTTACCTTGATTACTTGCTTAAACCTTTAGCAGAAAAGAATAAGTCATACATAAGAGATTCAATGGATTTTTTTGAGGAAAATAAAAAAATTACAGTGGAAGCTGACAGTATTTTATTAACTACTGATGTGGAATCCTTGTACACAGTGCTCCCTCACAATTACTATATAACAGTAGCTACACAGGTACACAGGCACAACACAAAATTTAAGTAAGCTCATTAAAGGAAAACTCCACCTTAGAACTTAAAAAACATTTTTTTTCCACTGTATCTTTGTTTTTGAGCTATTTTAATGCCTCAAAATCACTCCAAGTGCTTCCTTTACAATTTGAACGTGTTTCTCTCAAAATGGCAGATGATGGGGCCTGCCTTGGTAATGTGATCTTATTTTCTTGCTTTCCTTCCTTCTTCCCAGAATACATTTCAAGTCCTCTTTATATGACTCATGCCAGACATAAGGAAGAGGTGCTGCTTTCTCATGCTATTAAAATATAATGGGAGGACTGTGAAGCACTATCATCTAAACACACCTTCTGTTAAAGAGCTGCTTCTCTGTTTACCTAACTGAGCCTCATTTATCTGTCTGCCAGAGCTTGTTCTATGCTATAAATAGCTGTTAGCTACTCGCAGCAAAAGAAAGCATATAAAAACAGTTTTTTGTAAATGGAGTCTTGTAGTCCTAACAAACTTGATAAATCCTCCCCCATACTCTCATGCTGAGATGTGAAAACTCTCACTGCAGTAAATAATCCTTGCTGTACATTTACAAGTGACAAGTAGTAGGACTCTCTAAACTTAGTCTGCTTCTTCCCAATGCCTTCGGTGGGAGGATATTTCTCTCTCATGAATGATGTAGACTTAAAATGTGCTTTACTAGTTCCTCAATTATTTCTGTCATGTTCATCCTCCTTTTTTCTATTTCGTATTTATTTATACTTTGGTAACCAGGAAAATGAACTGGTCCCAGGACCCTTTTCAGCCACAACATAAGCTACACTGGCAAAGATAATAACAAGTATTAAATGCACTTATCAATACAAAGAAAAAAAAATACTGACAGAAAGATATTGACCAAGATTGCACGTGGAACACATAGCCAATGTGTGACCAAGTAAATCATTGAGCAACATTTTGTATAAATTAATAATGCTTAACTATACCATGTTGCTTATTATAAATAATTCATTGTATGCGTAGATATTGCACACATGCACGTGCGCACACACACAAACTTTATATATATATATATATATATATATATATATATATATATATATATATATATATATATATATATATATATATATAGTGTATGTGTGTGTGCATTTAAACACAGTTAAGTACTTCTGATTTCCTTTTCTTAGTGTTCTTAATGCAAATGCACATAGTAAATGTATGTTAAAGTAAATTCAGCTGTATATTATGGTTGCTGTCTGACAATGCAAGGACTGACTCAAAGTCAGCGGGAATCTCTTACAATGGATCTGCATGTAACAGATATGCACCCCCCTCTGGGATGATGTCACACAAAGCATAAAATATCTTTTTTATAAACAGTATCAGTGCACCTAGTTGATAGGGTTGCCACTTGACTCTTTTTCTGCAATTCTGGCCGGGAGGGGGGGCTTGAAAATGGTAAATGCATTTATACTTTACAAGAAAACATATTTACTGACTTTTCTCTAAATGTCACATAAATCTTTGCTACTACTCAAGTTATCTTAACACAAACTATTATAAGTAAGATTTAAAGCTTAGAATTTCAATACTGTGTTGCTGCTTATGTAAATTTGTCAGAAGAGGTGACAATTGCCTTTAACCCCCTAACTGATCTAATTGCTTTGTTTTGCTATGAAAGGGGAGTGTTAAGTTCTCCTCCCCTCTGCAATAAAAACAGTGTAAACAATTCCACAGCTTTCTGTCTTTTTTATATCAGCTGCTGTGTTCCTGACATTAGCAGGGTTAATTACACATCTAAGACTGAAAGAAGTACCTGACAGGGTAAATTACAGATTTAACTGTGTCTATGATATGTCATGCATGTAGAGACGAATTTCTTTGCAAAGTATGTGAGAAGTCGAGTTAAAAAAAAAAAGTAGGTGGGCCTTCCCTTCCTTTGACTCCAATGCAAGGAAATAAAAGTTTTAAAAACTACAAGCAAGTTTCTGATACATACCTAATGCTGGAACCATATTGTAGGGAGAAAAGAAACCTAGCAATTGTGTTAAACTATATGAAAGGGAGGAGTTCTCCTTTAATCTTGTACTGGACTTCATTTTGTTTACTTTCAATGGCAAACACTATAAACAAAAAACTGGTATAGCAATGGGGCTGCCATGGCTCCCAGCATAGCTAACATAGCCCTGGGAAAGTGGAAGGAGGACTTTGTGTTAAACAACACAGACTACATGCAGCATATCACATACTATTTACGTTTTTTTGATGACATCTTTATTGTGTGGGAAGGTGACACCTTGCAGCTTGGAGATTTTATCACTTACCTCAATCAAACAACCCCCTTCCTGAAGTTTACCTCTTCCCATAGCTATACTTCAGCCACTTTCTTAGATATGCAGATTTCCAAGGACACCAACAATAACAGAATCACCAATGATCTATTCAGAAAACCACCGAGGGTTAACTTATTACTCCACAGTAAAAGTCTGCATCCTACAAAAACAAGCATCATGTTGTGAAGTCTCAGGGCTATAGATTAGCTATAATTACCCCAGAGATGGAACCATTTTTGAAAAACCTGAACAATTTAGAGAATGATTTTCTAGTGAAAGGCAGATGTTAAAAAACATCCTGGAACCCATTATAGAACTGAAAAGGACTGAAGCACCTTCACTCAACCTCCCTAGTAGGAGAATGTTAACAAATTCCACAGAGAATAATAAATGCAAAAATAGCTGCATCCTGACATACACTTTGGATTATCAGAGTCTCAAAAATGTTATTGAAGAAAACTGGGACACTGTCACAGGAAACCCTTTTCTGATTAACATCTTAGGTGAAGCCCCATCCTTTTTATTTATAGGAAGGCCAACATTAGAAGTTTTGTTGAATTTAAACCTAGACCATATGAGAGAAACACTAAATGATGTGAAACTAACTGTACATTTTGTATATTTATACATCAAGATGATAGTTCTAAGACCAGTGCAGGGGATGACTGCACCACTACAAAAGTAATTTACAGGATACAGTGCAATGAATGGGATGCATTCTATGTGGGCAAGACTGTAAATAAACTGAAAAGTAGGATTTCTTATCATCTGTCAGAAATCCGCTCTGGATGTAAAAATAATGAACTAGCCAAACACTGTTCTCTTCATAAAAGACACACAGGTTTTAAGTTCCAGATCCTGGCTCGCATAGACATGGGTGATCTTGAAGGAGACATCTCGAATATTCTGGAGAAACATGAACTCATGTGGCAATTAAACCTGAACTCTTTTAGGACGCCTGGACTAAACTACCACTGTTCAATTAAAAGTGTACTTGAACTTATAAAATTGCCACATTATTTACATGACTGTTGTTCCTTCGGCTTTTCCCGGTTAGGGGTCGCCACAACGGATCTCCAGTCTGCTAATGATTGGCAGCAGATTTTCACGGTGCCAATGTGCCAGCTAGATGTCCAACCTTCAACGAAGGCACGCACATTCGTGCATGTCTTTCGAACGCCACTCGACCACGGGGAGGACATGCAGACTCCACACAGAAGGCGCTCCAGCCGAGAATCGAATGGGAGAACCTCCTGCTGTGAGGCAACAACGCTACCGCTGCACCACTGCGGCTTACATTGTTTACATACAGGACTCATTTTATTTTATTCTACCAGTTGGTTTTAAATACAATTTTAAATCAGTTGTAATTGAAGTGTATATTTTGTTTCCATAGTCATACATTTTTTTCTTATTATTTTTTCTTTTTCTGGTTCTCTTTTTTCACTTTATTCAAAATGATGTGTAATAATACTAATTATACAATAATATTTTTATAGAGAGTTTTTAGGATTCTTGTACACAGACCTGAAGAAGTCTAGAAGGACGAAAGCGATCTTTGTTAACAATAGGTTGTGAAAATAGAATATGATTTTTTCAGTTGATTTCTTTACATGCAAAGTGTATATGTATATATTTATATATATATTTTTGATTGCCAAATGGACTAAGGTTGATATATTTCCAGCCATGTAGTATACTGTCTTGGATAAAATCACAGACTTAATAATCTACTTAATAATCTGGTTAAATAAGAGGTACCACATCATTTTAAATTTTATTTAAAGTACATAAGGGTTATATTATTATGACAGCTACTAAGTAGGGCAGGACCAGATCGAATGTCACACTGATGGGGGAAGGGATGTGAATTTAACGTGTACCAATAACACTTGTTTTGCAGCACAATAAACCACTCCCTTGCCTGATAAAAAGTATATATATATTTAGATAGCTTGTGAGGAAACTATTACTCTATTTTTGTTTTACTTGTATTGCTTGCCTGTGTAATTAATAAATTATTTTTGACTGGAAACAGGCTGCCTGCCTTGCTTGGATTACTTTCGAATACTTAGTAATTCTGTACAATTATAATTTATTTTTTTGATTTAAGACGAGTTTAATTAAGTTTGCTACTTCTACTACTATTGTCTGATCTGATTAATATACAGTGATTAACAATATATGGACTGAAAATCATCCACACAGAGAAGTTTCTTGCACTATTTTTGTTTTTGGACCCACCATACTTGTTTAGTGACTTGTTTTGAGACTTTGGGGATACCATGGAGATTGCTTGTTTTTTTTTTTGTAAGCCACTAAGTTGCAAAAATATAATAATGCAGAAGTGGTGTTCAACTTTTTAAGTTTATATGAACAATATCGGTTTCTGATTTCCACCATTGTCACCCCCATTATTTTTAGCTTTGTACATTATTTTTCATGCTAAGATACTGATTGATATACTGGGATCCACTTTCTGGTTAAAAGACTTGCTCAGAGTCACACACTAATATTGGGTGTGGAGGGGTCAGTATAGAGTGTAGTGAATGAGGGGGAGGAACAGTATAAAGTTTGCATGCATTTTTTTTATAGGAGATTATAGATTCTATGGTTTATGAAGAACTCTTTTGAAGCTTTCAATATTTGTTACATATGCTTTTTCCCCTGCTGTGAGTTACTGTTATTTTGCTTGTGCTCTTTGCTTTTGGTTACTGCATGTCACTCTTTGCAACTGTGCAAAGTATTTTTCATTGGGAGGGTAAGATGGTCATTAATGTGACTTGTCTTGGAAAATTAGTGACAATTATAAGTGGCTGTGATAGTTTGCTGTGTATGGAGTCAGAGTGAGAATGTGTACTTTTCTTCCTTGGTGTGTGGTGGATTATTGTGTTAGTTTTATATGGATACTGTGTATATGACAATGAATGTGTTGGAAATCAATTGTCTGAGGCATATATAATCAGTATGGCTATAACTGATTGGTGTGGTGGTGGTTTGTGGATTAAGTGTCTGGTTGAAGAGGAGACGTGCTGTGCTCTACTGGTGAGGTGCTTGTTTTAATGTCACTTTTTTTCCCCCCTCAACAGGAGTGACTTGTTCTTTAATCTGGGTTTGTGAAGCCACTATGCAAATGCCTTTCCAGTGCAGATTGGTTTGCTCCACATAGCTGTATTGATTTTTGTGGACTGCTTAATCGTCTGTGTGGCTAGAAGGAACAGCTTACTCACTCTCTATGTAAAGTATAATCTGAAAGTGAACTGTTGTGTTTTTAAATCCGCAGTTCTGCTATGGCTTGTAATGGTTACAGGTTGCGACAGCGAGTCTCAAAAAGTTAGAAACCACTGTAATGTGTGCTGTATATTAGGCTATCACTGGGCATCTAATGTAAACAAATTGTACTGTACTACTGCAATAGGGTATGTCACCCTTCTACTATATCCCTATCATTCAAGAAAGAAAAGCTGTAGTTAGTGGTTGAGTGAGTATTTATTTTGCAAAAAAAATGGGTTATAGAAGTGGTTATAGGGGCAGAAGAAATTGTAGTTGTGGAAAGGCCGTCTTTGTGCAATGCAGAGATGGGCCATAGATGTAGTGTTTATGAAAAAGCTGGTTGAAGTCCAAAATGCAGTGTATAGTAAGAGAGTGGCTTATTTCACTAGTGTCAAAATGCATAATTTTCTACTACATTTAAATTATTTGAAATACTTCTTACGTGACACTTTGTAGTGAAAGGCATAAAGTTAAAATGTGTTAACACACACATCTTCAGTTTTCTGAACTGCACCTTGCTTTATTCTCGTTGATTATACCTGTACATTTTTTTGTCCTTCTGATCAGTGTTTCTAGTAGTAGTCCTCTCTTCTTTTCTGTCTTCAATCATAGTAACTGACATGACTTTTAGGGAGTTAAACGCATTTATGTGGTATACAATCTGCCTTTTACAGTTCTTTTTGCCTCCAGTTCAAGGTCAGCATTGACCAGTTTTTCTGCTCGCAATAAAATACTTTTAACTGATATCAACAACTGGTTCACCTGCCCTTTGGTATTTCAACCTGCACTGAAATAAATCAACTGCATATTCAACTGCTAATTTTTGTTGCCTGGTGGTTGTACCACAGGTTTCCATAGTTATCTAGTCTTTCTGCCTGCATTATAAGTACTAAACTTAAACCCCTTTTTTTGGTTTTGGATTAGTGTCATTTCCTCCCACACTACAATATTAACAAAATAGGGTGAGAGTATCTTCAGTTTCTCTGCTTAACCTGAGCCTAGATTTCTCAGTGGTGGGTATCCATCCTTTTGTGGGACTTTGAGCCACTTCACTTTATCAAGCTGTGTTGACAGGGTGGCTGCCAATGTTACACTGTTATATATCATATATTTGAAATTGTTTTTCCTTTTATGACTAATGCTTTACTATTAGTGCAATAAAACTGTGGGTGCTACGAAAGCAATTTTGAGATTTTACAATGCAAAGGAGACAAGTGTATCAAATGTCACAGGCAGTGTATGTTAAGGAGCAGGTAGCATGCTTGCAGTGTTGACTTACAGTCAAAACACTTGTTGCTTATACCGATTATTTGGTCTGGGATTTGTATTTCATGTTTTCTGGTGTGAGGCATTTCTGGAAACGTTTGCCTCACAGGGTCCATCAAGTTAATCTGATGGGCAACATTCCACTACTGTTAAATGGGAGTTTATGTAATGTTAATTTTATATCTGTTCCGAAAGACATGCGTGAATGGGCATGCCTTCATTGAAGGTTGGGCGTCGAGCTGGCAACTCGGCATCGTGAAAATCTACTGCCAATCATTAGCGGACCGGAGTTCCACTGTGGCGACCCCTAACCAGGAAAAGCCGAAAGACAACAGCAACATTAAATCTAGCAAATATAGCCAACTGCAGTAAGTTTCAGGGTCCAAATTTATTTTATTTATTTTACATTTGTTGACCGGGCTAGTCCAACTGGATATATGTCCATTTTCAGTAGAGGCCCGGGGAGAAAAGCTCCAACAAAAAACGCACCGTTATATATAATATGAGACATTAACAAATACAGTTGAACTTTGCCAACTAGTACACTACTGTTTGCTGAGTCAACATTGTGGACAAGTTGGAAACTATTCTTAGGAATTTTGCTTTTTGACAACCTGTGTTGTAGTAATTCTGCTTATTTCCATTGCCAGTTACAAATGAAACACACATTTGTCAGGATCAGCAAAAAGAAAGCGTCAGCATCAGAGGAATTAGAATGCAAAGAGACAGCAGGGTTTGTTTAGGAAATACTTCCGTGAGTCATCAGAGAAGGAAGAAACAAAGGGTTAATCTACAGTGGAACACAGTGGTCTTGCAGTGCAAGTAACCCACTGTGAGCCCTGTTCCCTTAACATGGAAAGTGTCCGCTCTGTTGCAGCTGCGCTACAAGCTGCTCACTGTGATTCTACTACCATTACCATGAAATAAATTACATTAGAATATGAAGAGTTAGATGTTTTGCTGGCATCACCTCAGTTCAAGACTGAAGCAGGCCATACTTCTGTACTGTCAGCAGATGTGTCTTGTGACTTGCAGGGAGTGTCAGATGTCTAATTTTAGGATGTAGGAACATGGCCAGATATGATAAGGGACCTGTGTCAAGTGATGTTGCCTGATTCCCAGTCAATGAGCAGAAAAGAAATTTTACATTAGAGAACTATTTCTACATGTTGAATAATGGAGACAGAGCAAAACTCACTTGGTTAACTTATCTTGTTTCAAAAGATGCCCAGTTTTGCTTTCTGTGCAAATTATTTGGACATTCTTATCACCTTCTCTGGTCAGATGGTTACAAAGCATGGGCAGAAGTGTCCAAAGCTTTAAACTGCCATGACTAAGCATCACAGTATGGAGTATACAAGCTTAGGTGGAATGAACTAGACAAAAGACTAAAGAGATGCCAGACAATGGATGATATGAGACAAGCAGTGTGTTAAAACATATTATAGCTATTGTTCAATACTTGGCTGAACAGAACACGGCATTCTGTGTGATAAGTGATACATTCATGGCAATGGTAATTTCTTAGACTGAGTACAACTTTTGTCATGCTTTGATTCCATCATGGCTCAACATTTATGTCAGGAATAAAGAAGTAATGGATCATTATCCTGGGAAATACATACAGAACAAAATTACCCAAATAATCTCACATTCTGTTTTAAGGAACATTGTACGGAAGGTCAAGTAAGCCAAGTATTTCTCTGTAATTCTAGACTGCACCCCAGACATCAGCAATAAAGAGCAAATGAATGCATGTGGATGTTTCATGGACTGCAGCCACAACTGAGGAACACTTTTTGGAATTTATGCCCGAGAATTACACAACCAGAGCAATACTCATAGATGCACTTCTTCAGACCCTACAACATCATCAACAGGAAATTAACAACTGTTGAAGGCAAGAATATGACAATGGCAGCAATATGAAAGGGAATCAAGCTGGAGTACAGGCTCAGATAAAAGAGATGAATTCCTGGACATTTTATGTGCCATATGCCAGCCACAATTTAAATCTAGTTGTTAGTGATGGACCACATTCACCATGACTGGTAGTCTCTTTCATTGAATGTCTGCAGACTATTTACATACTCTGCACAAACATCACTGTTCAACCATTGTCAGACACTTGCTGGGAATGCAGGATAGACTGCATCAAGGCAGTACAGTTTCATCTGAAGGGAGGCGTGAAAGCATTACAGGAGATAGATGATGCTTTATGGACAAGTGATACATCAACATGTCCACAGGCAAAGGGACTATGCTCAAAGCTTATGTCATTCAATTTCATTCTATGTTTAGTAATCTGGTATGATGTGCTGAAAGACAAATCATGCAAGCAAAGTGAGTGCTTCAGAGTCCATGTGTCAAAGTACTGTCCAACAATGGACAGTCTAAGTAACTACAGAGAGACAGGATTTGAATGTGCCTTGGATGAATCCTCCAAGACAGCAGAGAAATTGGATTTCAACAGTAAATTCCAAGAAAAGAGGCAAAGAAATGAAAGTATTTCTTTGACTATGAAGGACTGGATGAGACAGTACAGGATCCAAAAGTAAATATGTTGGTGGAGTTTTTAAATGTGCTGCTGGACACAACAATAATGTCATTTACTGAACAGTTTGAACAGCTTTTGATAATTTGATAACGTCTTTGATTTTTTAGTAAATATTAAAGCTTTAAGGGACTTTGCTGAAGACACATTAATCCAGTGGTGCAAGGCTCTTAAAGAACAATTGATAGACAGTACAAGTGGCGACTCCGACAAAGATAAATATAAGCTTGGACAATAACTTAAAAACCCTTCTTGAATGCTTGACTGAAGAATTACCAGTGACTGTTAAATGCCCTCCTTTGGAACCAGTTACAAGACATCTATGTAGTTTGTGTTGTACTGTACATTTAATTGACGGCACCTGTTATGGTGTTACAGTGCCTATTGTAGAATGCAGCTTTTTTAAACCCAAAAATCATAAAGACATACTTATGGTCTTCAAACAGTCAAAAAAGACTTTCAGACTTAGCTGTGCTCTCAGCTGAGCATTAAGTAGGAAAAGGTTTATTGTACAGCAACCTGAATGAAGACTTTGTCCTTTAGAAAATATGTAAGATACAAGCAAAAGTCTAGGTATTTGCACATCTTTCTTTTGTAATACTCTCAGAATATTTACCAGTAAATTTCAGGTTGCACCTTAGTCTTGCATGTTCAACACTGTGCTGCATACCCACTCCCTTTTTTGTTTGCGCCAGCAGGTACGATCACCAGGTAGGACAATGAGGATAGGGAGTGATGGAACTCATCATGAAGCAAGAACAGCTAGGAGTAGCAGGATTCATCATGTGGCAAGGACAGCTAGGAGTAGCAGGATTCATCATGTGGCAAGGGCAGCTAGGAGTGGCAGGATTCATCGTGAGGCAAGGGCAGCTAGGAGTGGCAAGATTCATCGTGAGGCAAAGACAGCTAGGAGTGGCAGGATTCATCATGAGGCAAGGGCAGCTAGGAGTGGCAGGATTCATCATGTGGCAAGGACAGCTAGGAGTGGCAGGATTCATCGTGAGGCAAAGACAGCTAGGAGTGTCAGGATTCATTGTGAGGCAAGAACAACTAGGAGTGGCAGGATTCATCATGAGGCGAGGACAGGTAGGAGTGGCAGGTTTCATTGAGACAAAGGACTTCTTGGCGCACAGGGAGCACTAATAAGAATGGCAGCAATCTGATAATCTGAGGCACTAACTGCACTTTGGAGGTAAATGACACTGTCCAAGGATGGCAAACGTATAATTTTGTGTAGTCTATGTTCTTTTGCATCGCCACTTATTTTTGGGTCAGAGTCTTGTGTGTCCCAATCTCTAATCACCATGGTTTTCTCCTTCATGTCAAGTTTGTCTGTAGTGTCCCTTCTTATGTCTGTAATGTGGTTATCTTGTGGGCTTCTCTGCAGTCTGACTGTAATGCCAGTCTGTAGCTGTCTGTCTTTGGACCGTGTGCTTCTGTGCTTGCTGAGTGTGTGCCTCTCTGTATTGCATGTATCCATGTCTGTGAGTCAAACTCTGTCTTGGGTTTTCGCATACCTCTCTAGTTGCTGTCTTGTATTCCTCAGTCTGTATTGTCTGGCTCAGTATCTTGTATGTCTGTCGTGCTATAGCAATTTCTGTCTGGTGTATGTCTTTATTTCACACTGTTTCCAAACTCACCAATGAATGGAGCTGTGGGTAGCAGCACAGACTCTACATGGTGCCCTTTAGGGGGAAGAGTTGTACAGATCAACCACTTTGGGCATCTACTGTGGTACACAGTATCCTCAAGATAAGAGAACATGGATCACAGAGTGCACACCGTGGCAGGGCTAGTCACTTAATGGTGTAAAATATGTCTCTAGGTGATTTGGCGTGTTGACTAATGTCACTAAATGGGCATTGAAATTTGCCAGTGATAAGTGCTTTGAGGACCCGCACAACTCCAGTCTATGTCAGGGGAACATGCTAATGGTGGGAAGGGTGTTTGTGACCCTAATGGCCAGTTTGTGCCCATCATAGAGCCAGCAGCCTTGGGTCAATAAGCTACTGGACGGCCAGTGTCTAGTTGCCCAGCCTGAATTTCCTACGATAGCTCTGTTGAGCAAAAGCTGGATGTAAAACCAATCAACAGACGAACATGAACTCAGAATTGCTACATTTAATATAAGTTTACTGACAGGATGCAGCTTGGAAGTGGATGACATGATGATACAGAGGAGGCTGGGCATTCTATGTATCCAAGAGACAAGATGGAAGGGACACTTAACTTGGGATCCAGAGTCTACTACTCAGGAGGACAGGCTAGAAATGGTATGGGAATTCTGGTGAGTCAGGCTTCAGAAGGCAGTGAGGGATGTCATCAGAATTAGTGACAGACTATGGCTATCAGACTCCAGTGTCATGAGAGGGCAGTATTCATAATCTCAGCCTATGTCCTACAGCAAGGTTGTGATAGTGATGAAAAGAGTGTATTTAGACAGCAGTTGCAGGACAAACTAGATAAAACAGGACAACATGAATTGGTGTTGATAATGGGTGACTTGAATGCACTTATCTGGATAGATAGAACAGGATATGAGGACTGCCTGGGTCCACATGGGTGGAACAACAGGAATAAAGAAAGAGAAACCATTCTAGACTTCTGTCTGGCAACTGGCTTGATAGTAGCCAACACATGGGTCAGAAAGAGAAACATTGCATACAAGAGTGGCCAACATGCAACTCGGGTACACTTCATTCTGGTAAGGAAAAGGCACTGGAGTAGAATTAGTGATTGCAAAGTCTTCCCAAGTGAAATGGTTGGCCCACAACATAAACCACTGGTTACCACAATCAGCTGCAAGCAGTGGTCAGAGAAGGCTCTAAGCAGAACCGAGACCAGGCTGAAGACCTGGAACTTGACTGGAGAGAATGCACACCAGTTCAAGGAATTACTCAGGGGTCTAGCACCCCAAGAAGAGGAGGAAACAGATGGAGTTGAAGAAGAATGGCAGCACCTAAAAACAGTATATGTGAGGACTACAAAACAGATATGTGGCCAATGGCCAAGCCAAGTATGGAAATAAGGTACATAAGGAAAGCTGGTGGTGGAATGCATAAGTCTAGGAAAGTCATCAAAAGAAAGGAGGAGTGCAGGAAAAAGTGGGAGATAGAAAAGACTGACCATGCTAAGAAGGAATACTGGTTGGCTAAGAAAGGAGTTGCAATAGAAATGGACAGGGCATCAGAGGAACTCTACTAGCTTCTTGAAGGTGACCCAGCAAGTAGCACAAAGTAATGATATCAGGTTGCAAGGCAAAGACAGAAAGATAAAGAAGATAGTCAGACACCTTTCATAAGGGATGCCAGCAACAACTGCTCACCAGTCCACAGGACATCAAAGGCAGATGGAGTATTTCCAGCAGCTTCTGAATGAAGAAAACCCAACAGAAGCTGTACTATCCCAGACACAGCCTATGATGAGAGAAGAGGAGGGAGCCTACCCTAGAAGAAGTAAGAGCAGCACTAAAGAAAATGAAGTCAGGGAAAGCAGCAAGCTCAGATGAGGTCATAGCAGATATGATAAAGATGGTGGGTGAGATAGCGGAGAAATGGCTCCTGAGGGTAATCATAGCAGTGTGGATGGAAAAACATATCCCAGATGACTGGAGAATAAGCATACTCATGTCAGTGTACAAGAATAAAGGGGACATACACAACTGTGGGCAGTACAGAGGCATCAAACTCCTGTCACACTGAATGAAAGTTCTAGACAGGGTGATTGATAAATGGATACACACAGTAGTAGAAAGCAAGATGGGAGATCAGCAGTTTGGATTCAGATCAGGATGCAGCATAACTGACCCAATGCTTACAGTGAGATAGAGTTGAGAAGAAGCTAGAGATGAGGAAATAGTCCAACTGTGCATTGATTTGAAGTCCCAGAAGGATTGGTGGAATTAGTACAAGTTATGTGCAAGGACTCAATGACTCAAGTATGAACAGTGTTCGTTCTCACAGAGGGGTTCCCAGTGGGAGTGGGTGTGTACCAGGTTTGAGCTCTGAGCCCACTGCTGTTCATGCTGGTGATGGACTAGATTAGCAAACAGGTTTGAGGGGAGAGATCAACAAACTTGCTGTATGCAGATGATGTGGGACTTCAGGCAGACTTTGAGCAAGAACTTCAGCAAAGGACAGAGGAATGGAATGCAAAACTGAAGGCACATAGGATGAATGGCAACAAACTGGGGATATCACAAAAAGCTGGGAATTGAGATAGAAAGGAAGATAGTGGAACATATTAATAGCTTCAAGTGTCTGGGAGGGGTGATTGAGGAGAATGGAAGTCTGAAAGAAGATGTCAAGGTAGAATCAGAGGGCCTGCAAGCAACTGGCATAGAGTCTCAGGTGTAGTGAATGACAGAGAATGCCATAGTAGCTGAAAAGTAAGGTGTACAAGACAGTGATGTGACCAGTACTACTGTAAGGTACAGAAACCTGGGCAGTAAAGGCAGAGCAGATGAGGAAGCTAGATGTGAAGGAAATGAAGTGCCTGAGAAGGGTGGTAGGATGCACACTGTGGAACAGATGAAGATATGAAGTTATAAGAGCAGAAGCCAAAGTAGCTCCAATTGCAGAAAAGATCAAAGAGAACAGATTATGGTGGTTCAAACACATGTACAGATAAGAAGACAACAATTTAGTGAAGAATATTTTGGACATACAAGAAGAAGGTAAGAGGAATGAGGACATCCAACAAAGAGGCAGCTGGATTGTGTGACAGAAAATCTGTGACAGTCAGGCATGAGTGTCAAAGAAGGCAGGAGTGTGGCACTGAATCAAGAGAGATGGCGACAGTTAACACCATACCCTGACCCCATGTAGACAATAGGACAAAGGAGGTTGATGATGAAAGTATATAGTGATCATTAAAGGTGAGCTTATGGGGTTGGGAGCTTTAACAGGGAAGGGGTTGTGTCAGCAACAAGGTGGAACTTGACAGTCCTCTGCAGTAAGGCCTCCAGCTTGAAACTTGCTGGAGACTCTCAAAACGCTAGCACTGGTCCTGCAATTAGAAAGACCCCAAAGGTTCTTAACCAAAAAGATCACAGGTCTAAAATCTCTGAGCTATCAAGAAAGGTTAGAAACTCTAATCCTTTATTAAGTGCCTTACAGACTTTTGAGGGGATATCTCAGTCTCACTGTGCCATTACAGTCCAGGTAGTCCTGGATCTTCTGTAACTCTGCAAGTCCAATAGCTCCATTAACACTAGAACTAGGAAACTAATCTTCACCAGCTGATAAATTAAACATAATGGAGGAACATGTTTATAACTCATCTCCTCTGTAACCTCTGGAATCAACTTCCCATCCATGTTAAGCATTGTGATTCAGTCTCTTCCTTTAAACATAGCCATAAATTACTTGATGGGTTTTCACAAATTTATTGTGGACCTGACTAGTACACACCCTCCTGGAGAAAGCAGATGTGACCTGAGAGAGGTAACTGGCAAGGTATGAATGATCATAAGAATCATACATACCCCCCAAGGGAGACAGAAGGGTAGATAGCTTTACTGTTAAGAGTAGGTTTTCCTTGAAGATAGTACATTTGTGTAGGTAAACTTATAACAGTAGATGTTCAAATGATAACTGCTGCAGTAGCCTTAGGTTTATGGGTAATATCCTATGCAGAACACAACCCATAAAGCTTAGGCTACTGCAGCAGTGATCAGTATGAAGAATGTCTACTGTTATAGAATGTATATTACATGACTATACTATCTTTTTCATAACGCAGTCATATCAAACCCTGTCCTAATCCAAGACTAATCCTTCTGGTTAAAGTGTTTTGTAAATGTACCAACAGCAGTCCAAGTAGTATGCTTTTAATGTCTTAAGTGGAAGTGTTTCAGAAATATGCTGAAGTAGCTGTTACTCTACTAAAATGAGCTCCAGCAGGAGCTTGACATGTATTGTATTTATCATAAAGAATGCAATACAATAGATCAGACACTTTAGACAATGCTTGTTTGGTGACAAACAGGCCTTTCTTTGAAGGCTATAAACAGTTGATCTATTTCCTGAACAAGTGAGAGTTCCGTAGTGTAAAATCTCAGCTGTCTACGTACATTGAAGGCTTGTGACAAATCTATCCATTATATTGGTATTTAGAATAAAATATGGTAGCCACAGAGACTGATTCAAGGAAAGAACTGGCACTGGTTTTTCATAAAGAAAGCGCTATCCTTTAGGATGACTGTATAACAAGGCTGGCACATTAATGCAGAAAGCTTTGAAATTCTTCAGTTTTAGGCGACAATCACTAAAACAAGAAGTTATGTACTCACCATAACGTTCAATGTATGTAGCCCATCTCGCCTTACATTCTTACCCGTGGGTTCAGAACCGAATCTCTGCTGTGACTCGGTCATACTCTAGCTCAAAGTCTTCAATTGTCTCGTGGCTAAGAGGTATCCCATCATGCAACAGGTATATTCCCCAGATCTTGTTTGCTGCAAGCTCACACACATGCACACTGAGAAGAACAACCCCAAAAGAAAGGACTACTGACACATAGAGACTATACCTCTAGGTCCTCCAGGAGGGGGAAGGAGGGAGGGTTGGTAAGAATGTAAGGCGAGATGAACTACATACATTGAACGTTATGGTGAGTACATAACTTCTTGATGTTATGTAGTCCAATCTCACCTTCATTCTTACCCGTGGGACAGCATCCCTAGCACCTTGATCTTGGGTGGCTCAGTGAAAAATACTCTTGAGCACTGTGGAACCAAAGGAAGATCTGCCTCTAGAGACCAGATCTAATTCGTAGTGACTAATAAAGGCATGAGGCGAAGCCCATGTTGCTGCAGCACAAATATCATCCATAGATATCCTAGCCTGAATGCAGATGAGGTAGCCACAGATCGTGTAGAATGAGCCTTCACTTTAAAGGGTAATTCTTTGCCATTGGAAGCATAAATAAATGAGATACAATCGGAGATTCAGGGAGACAAGGTTACTTTAGAAAGAGGAACCCCAAGTCTAGTGTCTGAAAATGAGACAAACATTTGATCTGATTTCCTGAAAGCTTTTGTCCTATGTAAATAGAAATGCAATTGTCTATGAACATCTAGCTGATGAAACTTAAATTCTGCCTTGTTGGAGAATTCAGGAAAAAAAACAGGCAACTCAATGGATTGGTTGATATTGACAACAGAGGCAACCTTTGGAACAAAAGAAGGGTTGGTTCTTAAGGAGACCCTATCTTTGTGAAACACCAAATAAGGTGGCCTAATCGATAATGCTTGGAGTTCAGACACCCGCCTAGCTGAAGTTATGGCTACCAAGAATACTGTCTTCCATGACAAGAATTTAATGTTACACACAGCTGCGGGCTCAAAGGGAGCTGAGGTGAGCTTCTGTAGTACAAACCTGAGGTCTCATGGCATCACTGGATCAAAGACTGGAGGTTGGAGTAACAATGTCCCTTTCAGAAAAGCCCTCCAAAGCCTATGAGCCATAAGGTTGGGCTCATTAGCAACGTGAAAGGTAGAAATCGCTGCCAGTTGCACTTTAATGGTTGCTGCAGCTGACCCCTGACTGAACAGCTGAGAAAGAAATTCCAATACTGCTGAAATAGGAGCTGTATAAGGATCAATATGTCTCTCATGGGCCCAAATAGAAAATCTCTTCCACTTACTGGAATAAATCTTCCTGATAGAAGGCTTGTGGGAAGATGATAGAATATGGACCATGTCCAGGGAAAAATCATGAAGCCTGACTAAGGACAGAACTGGAGCAGCCAAGCTGTCAACTTGAGGGTCTGAATGGAGGGATGGAACTGTCCTGACATATGAGTCAGCAGATCTGGAGCTGGGTCCAGAATCCAGGGCTTGTCCATTAGATAGAGTTGAAGAAAGGGAAACCAAATTTGACGAGGCCAGTGTGGGGCAATGAAGATCATTTTACTTCCCAAAGACTGTGCTTTCTGAATGACCTTTGATATCAGAGGTAATGTTGGAAAGGCATAGAGAAGACTGGAGGGCCAATCATGAACCAGAGCGTCCCTGGGTGTCTCCCACACTGGGGGGGATAAGGGTGAAGTAGCTGCTGCATTTGGCATTGAGGGAGCTGGCAAATAGATTGCAGTAAGGCTGACCTCATCTGTGGATTATCTTCTCTGCAACATAATTGTTCAGGGACCACTTATGAGGCATTAGGATAGCTCTGCTCAGCCTGTCAGCAATCATGTTGGACTTCCCCGGTATATGCATTGCAACTAGAAAGCATTGGGAAGACACCGCCCACTGCCAAACTCGAAGTGCCTCTCTGCAAAGGGGGTATGATTTGGTTCCTCCCTGCTTGTTCAGATACCATACCACTGACATGTTGGCTGAGTGGATTGCAATTGTTCCTAAGGGGAGAAAGCTCTGAAGTGCTTGCAACGCTAATAGCACTGCTCAAATCTCCAAGACATTGATATGTAAATGGGTCTTGTGATCCTGCCACGTGCCTTGGACAGTCCTGCCGAGATAATGCCCGATCTGGGAGGCATCCGTGGTCACCATGGCAACTGGAGAAGATGGGAGAAAAGGCTTGCCCATGTTGAGATTGCTGGCCTGAAGCCACCAGCATAGATACTGCTTGCACGTTTCCGTAATCAGAATAGAATGGAAGAGTGGAAGGTACTGTAGTGACCATTGGGCGAAAAGCAGCCACTGAAGAACCCTCATGTGTAGTCTGGCAAGGGGAACTAGCATGATTGTGGCAGTCATGGTCCCTAATAACTTGAGGATCACTTTTGCCTTGACCTTCCTCAATGGTAGTAAGGCGTAGACCTGCTGTTGTAGAGCCTGAATTCTCTCTTCTGGTAAGAAGGCCCTCATGAGCATCATATCTAGTTCGGCGCTGATAAAAGTGACATGCTGCAAGGGAAACAAGGCAGATTTTTTCCAATTTAGATTAATTCCTAACCTTTGGCACAGTATAATGGTGGCGTCCCTGGTCTGTAACAGTAGATGCCTGGTGGGAGCAGAAAGGAGCCAGTTGTCCAGGTACGGAAACACTTGGAATCCCTGAAGTCTCAAGTGAACCGTTACCACTGCCATGCATTTGGTGAACACCCCTGGGGGCCGTGGTGAGACCAAAGGGCAGAGTGCAAAACTGAAAATGACTGGCTCCCAGCCGGAAGCATAGATGACTTCTCGATGCCCTGTCATCTTGATATGGTAGTAAGCATCTTTCAGGTTGATGAAGCACATCCACACATCTTTCCCTAACAGAGGGAGTATTGACTATAAGGTGACCATGCGGAACTTGGATTTTTGTACATGAAGGTTCAATCAGCTGAGATCCAAGATGGGTCTCAGGGCCCCTTCTTTTCGGCACCAAGTAGAATCTGGAGTAAGTCCCTAATCCTTCTTGGTCTGCGAGGACAGGCTGGATGGCTCCCTTTGAAAGCAACATTTTTATTTCTAAAGTTGCAGAATCCTTGTGACTGGGTGGAACGCCTGGGATTCTCTTGGTTGGCGGGGGAGGAGAAGAGAAGGGAATACGATAACCTCTGGAAATTATCTTTAATACCCACTCGTCTTGGGTAACATCTTGCCAGGCTTCTGGGTATAAAGAAATGCGACCCCTGACCAGCTCCAGAGACACACAGTCAGGCCTCCCTTCAGTAGCGCTGGTAGGGAGAACCACGAAAGGAATCACGGTCCCCCTGGTTACCCGGGCGTCGTCTGCCTCTAGGGCGGCATCTATCTGAATTTCCACCCCCTCCCCTGCCTCCGGAGGGGGAATCACTTTGTGCACCCTGATAAAACCTCTGCAACTTCCTGAACCACATTTCCCCACCCTTCTGGCCCTTGGGGTAAGGTCTATAAGGCATGGAAAAATGGACTCCCACAGCAGACAGAGTTTTTCCTTCCTGCTCGCACCTAGTGAGAGTGTCCTTCACCTTGGTTCCGAACAACGATGAACCATCAAAGGGGGCATTGGTGAACGTAGACTTGAAGGCCTCCACGAAATTGCACAGGCGCATCCAGGAGTGTCTCCTAAGAGAGACTCCGGAACATGCTGCCCTACTCGCTCCCTTGGCTGCCTATGACATCAGCCTCATGGAGGAGTTGGTAAAGGAATTTAGGGTAGACATCTGTGCATTGACCTTCTGTGCCACAGCATCAGTAATGTTACCCTGTAGAGAATCTCCTAGCTCTTCTAGGAGATCTCTCTGGAGCCTTGTAAAATGCATTAAGTAGTTCAGCGACCGCAGTGTAAAGTCCGCTGAAGTAAACACACGCTTCCCATACCTGTCCATTGCCCGGGACTCCTTGTTAGGCGGGGGCAGACAAAAACTTATTGGGTGTCCTAGGGACCGGTTCCATAGTGTCAAGAGTTTCCCACACCTTTCAACAGACAAGATCTAGTAGCTCATCAAAAGGGGGAGAAACCCAAGAGGCGGAGGGTTGAGAACCGAAAGCCTTCAGGAACACCGACTCCTCATCAGAAGGGGATTTGGAGGGCCAGCCACCTCTCTGCTTCAAGATCTTCAGGATATCTGAAAAAGAGATATCTTCAGAAGATGACTTTGGGGACCCCTCTGACTCCTCGAGGTTGATGTCCGACGCAAAAGACTCATCCGGGAAGTCGAGGTGTTTCCTATTACACAATCTCTTTCTGGCGGGCTCCTCAGGCAAAAACTCTGGGGAGACAACAGAAAGTTGAGGACCACTCATGGAGGTATCCTGAGGCTTAGGGTATCCGCTGGCCATGGATAGAGGGTGATCTGAAACTGACACCGGTGCTGGAGGGGGCGGAGTATCAGTGCCGTAGGATGCAGCTGATGACCTGGCCAGCACGCTCCTCATAACCTTGAAGGCTGATCCCCCCGGCTCCGAAGGCCGACTAACTGTAGAGGAAACAGTAGTAGCCCTCGGTGCCGAGGAGCTGAGGTCCAAAGCAGATGTCGGGTCCAAGCTCACTTGAGCCGAAGCACCGAGAGGAAGGCACGGAACTGATGAAGATCGATCCGAGCCCTCCCCCTCAGGTCTGACCGGAGAACCGTGGACCTCGACTACATGGACAGAGCCAACGGGGTCAGAGCGGAAATCAGAACCGACCTAACGGCACCCGATGGAACCGAAAACTCTGGCTCCGAAGGCCGAGAAAGGCTCAGAGGAGGAACAACAAAGGATGAAGAGGCCATAGGCTCCGGAGCCAACTGGGTCAGAGCCGAAATCAATTTGGCCAACACCGATGACTGAAGCAGTTTATTCACCACCCTAGCAACGTCCTCATCAGAAAGGGTCCTGGAGGATATTGTTGGAGATCTGGATCTCCCGACAGAAGGGGACTTGCGTGAAGGAGAAACCGGTAAAATAACTGGAGACCAGCTCCAAACCAAAATATCTGTGACCAGCTCCGAAAAGCTGGGAGCCGATATGAACTTAGTCAAGACACCGAGGACAATGGAACCGAAGAAGGAGAAGCTGTTTTAGCAACTTTCTCTGGCAGCTCCGAAGAAACAGACTTGAGTCAGAGAGCGCTTCTTAGAAGTCTTTTTGTTCTTTTTAGCTGGACAGGATTTTGCACTAGAAGACTTAGCCAAGTCTTCCTTGGAGTGTTTAAGCAGTCCTTTCAAAATGAGCTTGTTCTTCCTCTCCTGTAGGACACGGGGACTGAAAGAATGACAAAACAAGCAGGACTCTTGGAGGTGAATAGCTCCCAAGCAGTATACACACACAGAGTGCCCATCAGTCAAAGACATTTTATTGTTGCATTCAACACACTTTTTAAAGCCCGAAGGCCTGTGTTCCTTAGAATCCTTGGACGTGCTGAAAAGGAGAACACACACAGGTACAAAGCAATACGTATACACACTAGACCCAACTAAACCCCGTACAAGAAACAGAGCCTCTAACTAAAACAGCCTAGTAACCGGCAGGAAAAGACTACAGGGAGGACTAACTTAAACGGGCCTAGCCCGGGGAAAGAAAGGCAGGATAGCACCACTAGCCAGACACAACAACACTAAATGCTAACAGAATGGAGCACCAAACCGAAGACAACATGGAATCAATGGGGAGGACTAGGTCCTCTAACTGAAACGGGCCTAGCCCGTGGGGAGAAAGGAAATGAATGGGATACCAAAACGGCCAACGACAAGGCCACAAAAACAGCAAGAGAAACAAAACAAAGGCAGTAAAACCACTACCACACACACAGAGCTATGAAAATAGCTTTTTTGAGCAACAAGTCAAAAGTTTATAAACAGTATACTTAGCCACGGCCAAAAGCGAGAACACATCTGAGTGTAATGAGCAGCAAACGAGATCTGGGTAATAGACCGGTTGCATGATGGGATACCTCTTAGCCACGAGCCAATTGAAGACTTCGAGCTAAAGTATGGCCGAGTCAGAGCCAAGGTTCGGCTCTGAACCCACAGGTAAGAATGAAGGCGAGATTGGACTACATAACATCCGTTTCCAGGAAAACTATTTAATGTAAATACTTTTGTAATGGTTATTTATGATCAGTGTACTATCTCAGTAAACAAAGCAAAATGAGTAAGTAAGCAAGTAAAGAATCTGCTGTCTCAAAGGGAGGCAAAGTCAGCTTCTGTGACATAAATATTCGTTTCACTGAGATGAAACTTGTCTTATAGGCTGTCTCAATTACAGGACTCTTTTAAAGAAACTCTCAATAAATGGGTTAGCTAGAGTACAACTTCCCCTTCGGTATGTACCTGACCAGATACATGCAGCAACTGGAACAAGGCTCCTTACAAAAATGAAGTAAACAAAACATCCCATGCTGATTGCCTTAAAGCCCTGTCTCTTTACTCGGTATCATACAAACTTCTGAGATGTGATCTTTGCCTGGCATAAAAGGCATGCCTGGATCCTGTTTTGATGAATCTTTTGCACATCAGCAAAACAAACAGCAACAGAACTACTTGATTAGACCTAAGTTTTGCTTGGGATATAAATATGACATGCTGGAGAGACAGATGTGGTTTACAGAGACTTCCCACTCTCTGGAACAGGCTCCCCATCCATGTGAAGCAGAGTTCCTCCCTATCCCTATTTAAGTGCAACTTGGACCTATGAATCAGAAATTCACCCCTGGTCTGGCTCCTATATCTCTGATGAACACAGGCAATTAGTAAATCACCCCCCCCATAAATCAAATATAAATGAAATTTGTGGGTCATGTTTGGGTTGCACTGCTAGGCAGTTAAGGGCCCTAGTAGTTGTTAGCCTAGTATACACCTATGAATCTTTGAACCTATCTAAATAAAAAAGCAGAAACACAAACTGAGATTATAGAGCTGGGCGTTAAGCTGTAGTGGCAACTCCAGGTTTTTCTACAGTTGATGCCTCCATGTGAAGAATACTGCCTATTCATATTGTTACATTAATAACTGCAACAACATACTATGTATAAACTACAAAAAAATCTAATCTTAAAGTTTACATATTGGCATTACAACTGTAATGATATTTCATCTCTGCATAATCCAGTTAAAGCGTTGTCTGTATATTAATTATTTACACTGTAATAATGTTTATATTTCAGTAAATATCACAAGAATCAAACAAAACAAAATAAAAATTTTCAGCTTCATTTTAAACCTTACAGCTGGATGAACAAAATGGTGCTACCAGCATGTGTGTAGCTTAAGTGTTACTGACATGTGTATGTTGTTTACAAATTGTTGCAAAAGTAATAGTTACTACATTTTTTGTGATTCATAAAAGCCAGTTTAAGGTCTAGACTCTCATAAATATTATCACTTTAAAAGTCGGTTTGTACTAAATAGTTTGCCATTTATATTTCTTCAGTAACACTTATGGTTCTAGAGACATGAACATTTGTTTACACTGTAAAGTTATAACTTTCTTCTATGAAAAATGTTCAGGTTGCAACTATTGGAAGGGAGTGTAACATTACAGATCTCCAGTGCAGGGCAGGAGCTAATGGAAGCATAGACAAGATTTGATTCAAAGAGGTGACTGAAGTAATTTAGAAGTCTTAGAATTGGTCATTTTAGATTATATAGACGTGTTTTTGTTGTGTATCATTTTTGACCCTCATGCCTATTGAGCATCAAGCCTCCCCTTGATCAGCCATTATGCTGTCCAAGGAGGGCTATCATCCAGATAGCCATGAGGGTGCCTTGTGCTCTCGTGATCATCAGAGTACAAACAGATTTTATTAATTTGAGGGCCTAATTCTACCCCGGTGGTGATGTAAGCATTTATACATATGCCAACCGCGGCTACTGTCACTGGCTCAAGAGGCCATGTCTTCCCAGAACTAGCTCCCCACTATATGATAAGCCTCTACTCTCCAGCCAAGTCCCTGTTATCAGGCGGGCGGAAACCCCTGTCTTTCCCTTTCCCCCAAATGGGATGGCCCATCCTTCCTGCCTGCACCTGTAGTCAGGGCTTTATCCCTCTACACTACTGGCGCAGAGGCAGGACCTAGACATTTTAAACAAGTCCTTATTATGATTTTTTTTTTTCCATTTTGAAGACATTGTTCTACTAATAATCAAGTAGCCACTTATGTATGCTATAGATTGCCAAGTGGTGTTTGTCACAGGAAATTACTGTTGTCACTGGTATTATTACAGCTCTGGCAAGGACTAATTTTTTTTAATGTTTTCTTTTCTTTGTTGTTGGTTGACCATGGAGTTGATATATCAATTTACGAATTTACGAGTTCAGATGGAGAAGTCCCCTACAGGAGTATGCATTCGTTTGCCATTTATACCTCTATAGTAAAAGGTATGGTTATAGAGACCAAGCATTGTATTGACCACCTGTCACAAAAATACTTTCTCACTTTTTTTTGTCTAGCCAAAACTACTGCTCTGTGCTCTTCTGGTGGTAGCTTCATTCAAACCTTATTCAAGGTAATATAATAGAATATTTTGAATGATTCCATAATGCTAGGGCTTTTAGCTTCCTTCAGACTATTTAACACTTTTAGAGAAAACAAATCACTGTCAGGAATAAAAATCCTATCCCCCAGGCTGACATTAAGGGTTTGATGTTGCTCTGCCTTAGTAAATATTTTTTGAATGGCAGTTGCCAAGAGAACCATAGTTCCAGTGATCAAGCTGAAGCAAGCAGCATGAAAGTTTTTCAGTCCTGCCTCGCCTTAAGCAAGACCTTCTAAATCATGTAAACAGAAGGAAAGGCATACCTCAGGTCTCGAGTCCACAGCAAATGCAATGCATCCAGTGTCCACATGGCATCAAGCTGAATATGGAAACAAAACCCTGGGAGTTGACTGCTGACGTATGTAGCAAATTATATAATTTTGTTATGCCTCAAAAGTTCATTGTCTGTTCAAAAACTGCAGGATTTGGCTATTACTAAATGAAAAGTATATTTAGGATCACAGTTTCTCACTGGGCTTATGGCCAGAGGACCACTGAGATGCATAGCAATAATACCAGTGTGTAAGAAAATTTCACTCTGATGAAAGACCAAGCTCACGAATACATTCTGGAAATACATTTATTACCATCAATCCAGTCATCTAGGCTGCTGTTGAAGGTAGATAAGAAGTTGTTTTGCTTAATGTAAAAGGGGACATGCTGGATTAGATATCTGTTCATGCAGCAGTTGCTGCAAATCTTGCAATGAAGGTTTAGATCTTTGGAGTGAGTAGTGATTAGACTTCAGATTTTGTGAAGAAAGAGAAGTTCGAGACCCATGCATTTTATTGTTTGAAAAGCTTGACAGATGTCACCCCCATAAGAGTCTAAAAGGCACTCCCTTAAGAGTCTAAAACAAACTAAATAGAGGGAGAGGAACTTTAATCTATCAGGATAATTTAAACTGCCCCACACAGAGATCCTTTTTGTCAGGAAGTTTTGGGGGGGTTTTAAGCTGGTTTAGAGAGGTTTGGAAAGAAACATCCCAAGATGAGCATTTATTCACAGATGGGTTTAAGACCTGAGGAACACTCAGAACCAAAACATCTCTGGATCTGGATGAAACAACACAATGGATAAGTTGTTCAAGATAAACGGATTTTCCACCAATGAAAATAACATGGTGGTCAAAACACAGACTGACAATACCTGGGTACCAATGTTATTAAAAATGTGAAGTGTGTGTGTGTGTGGGGGGGGGGGGTACCAAAAATATAACTATGTTACATATTTAGCATTTAGGGTGAGGCCATGGCTGGTGCATCAGTTGTCGGTACGGTCCAAGCCTTGGTGGAGCACATGATTTTAGATGGGGATTTTACAATTTTGCCCAGTTTGCAGTCACCAGTAAAATTAGTTAGCCAACAACCTTTAGCACCTTGTTTAACTTCAAAAAAGTAGGCAACAAATAGTAAGGGAGCCAACGTGCTAGTGATCCTTACAGCTTGCATCTTATTGGTCAGCTTAGCTCTTTTAATGCACTCTATATGGGTTAATGTTGAGCTAGAAAATTTTGTCTGTAATAACCGCATGGAAGTGGTACTGAAGGCCTTGACAAAGTCAAGGTAATCAAAGTGGAGAGGTCAAAGAAATCAGAGATGTTAAATAGATAAGATTGTCCTTTTAAGAATCAAAATTAGTTTGGGTCTAGGGTTTGAAGGCCACCTATACCATTGTTTATTATCTTAGCAAATATGAATTCTATTCCTTTACAGACAATGCTATTGAGGCTAAAAGGTCTATAATTACTGGGGTCAGTCAATTGTCACTCTTGTGTAACAGAACCACTATAGCCATTTTGCACACTTGTGGAACACAACCAAAAGACTCATGGTGAATATGATTGGGAAGGGGTACTCTAAAGTGGTGCCTAGCACATACTAGTATGAAGCCAGGGAATATTTTCAAGTCTTATGGAACTGGTGTTTTGTTTTCTGTTTTTTTTTTAAACAGCAGAAAACACATGGTCCATGGTGGTAAATGGGGATGCGGACATGGACAGAATATTGGGGTGGGTGGAGCCATGAAATCAGAACAATGTTCACCTGCTAAATATTTGCTGTGGGTCAGAGACTACAAAGGAATGCTCCATTAGAACTGATTTTGGTTCACAGAAGGCATTACTTCTAAGTTTCTTGAAGTAACTGAGGAAGCTTTGTGATTGTCCTTTGCTGACTTCTCAAGATCAAAGCTGAACTTAAACTTCTTAATGGTACATTCAAGGGTCTTGCTTATGAGTTTTAGATCACCATGACGTGGTCTTGATGCGATGCTAGGACCAAAAATAGAATAAGCATTTTAAATTTCGGAACTTTTACAAGCTTGTTTAGAAAGGACAATTCTATTTCGGATCTCCAAGAGTGTTCCTTTTTTGGTACCAAAAAGATTCTGGAGTAAAATTCTTTGCTTTGTGTAATCTCACACACTGGTTCTATGTCTCCTGATTCTACCATGTAATGGAGAAGTGGAGGAAACAGCTCTGTTTGGTTTGGTGGGTGTGGGGGAATTACCCTGAAGGGGGGATATTCTATCTACTGCCAAGTATAACCTATTCATATTATTCTCAGATTCCATTTATCGGAGACTATATGTGGTCAGGCTGCAGGGCTGAGAGAGAACCTTGGAGAAAGAGTAAGAGTAGGAAGAAAGGAGGGGGTAAGGAAGCTCTGTGACTTGGCATACTCATTCCTTTGCAGGGGGTTGATCATTTTCGGAAAAGATCCCTCTTGTTGCAAGATCCTCCTGTCATTTCCTTTTGGATCCCTAATTTTTGCTTGGCTGGGATTTTTTTGTTTATTCTGCCCCTTGAAGGAATACTCCTTGTTAGGGAGTAACTTGGGTACAAGAAATAACCAAGGTACCCAATGCATTAGTTTGTCTCTATCTTCCCACTGTTTGAGAATCTGTATTGTTTGAGAATCTGTATAACAGACAGCCCAAACACCAATTCATAAATTAAAGGCACATTTAAAATTTCAACCTTTAAATTATCAGAAAAGTTCTGATCATATAACCAAGCATATCGTCTTAATACAACAGAAGCAGCAGGATTTCTCAGGATTGTGTTTGCACATTCAAGAACACTTTTCAAAGCATGTTTTGAAAGCTGAGTAAAATCAGAAACAATTTTATTCATATACAACTTTTGCTTTGCTGGCAAGGAAGAGGGGCAGGGGGTAGCCACAGAATTGGGCATCTCATCCTCTATAGGTCATATACCCTGCCTAACTCTGGGGTAGTTCCTGATGCTCCAAAGCAAAAACATCACTAAAGCTAGTGACTATCTGAGGAAAAGTGAACACCTGTTTGTTGTTAAGCTCAGGTAGAATTGTCCATAGAATCAGGGTGACTGGACTCGTGTCAAGTAGGAAATCACCGTTGCCTTCATCAGACTCCTCATCATCGTCTGAAACAGAAAAGCCTCTAGCCAAACTTGCACTACTGTCATGTAAGAGAACACAACCACCAGAACTAGCTGTCTGCAGAACAATCTTAGCTAAGTAAACCACATTAGCCTTATAAAAAGCTAAAATCTGATTCTATTTCTTGTTCTTGTGAACCTCACTACTAGATAAAATATCTGGGGACAGAGTATTATGTCTGGCAGGAGGTCTCTTACCCCGGAAAACTCTTGCACCTAACAGGTTTGGTTCTTCTATACCTGGACTGAGCACTGGAACAGGCCAGGAGCATGCGTCAAAACCTCATTCCATATTGGCCAGTAAAGCTACACTACAGGGAGATTGGACAAATAGTTTAAGTGGTCTGCAGGCTGAGCAGCGGCCCTGACAGAATTATTTTATTTACTGACATTTGATTACAGGGAAGTCCAGCTGGGTAGAAGGCCATTTTTTGTGTAGACTCGGGGAGAAAAGCTCCAAATTATTACAAAACATTTTAAGAACAATAATTTTACAATCTTCAAAAATAAAACAAAAACATCTGCAGTTTAAATAATTATAACAAATCAGACATAATATAAAACCATTGGTTAAGAATCAATATGAGGTATATGACAATCATTTAATATTCAGAGAAATTTTAGACAGTGAAGTGAGGGAAAAACAGGCTTAAGATATATTTACTGAGAAAGTCAGAGAAGAGAATTAGATAGCAGTAAGTAAGTAAGTGAGGAAAGGAGTGTAAGGAGGTATAAAGAATAAAAAGATACTTGGGTACTTGTTCATACTATGTATTGTCTGTGACATTTTTTTTATTAATTTTTTTCATTTTTAGGTGCAATCAAATGTGATTGTCGGTGGGAGGGAACCGGAGTTAGGATCCATCAAGTCAGGGAAGAGAACCCCAGCCAGAATAATAAACTTACAGTACTGGATAATGTATCAAAATAAACACTAAGCGTTTTTAGTAATAAGTATGTCACCATACAACTAAATTATGACATACTGTGCTGTTATCACAAAGGGAAAAAAAATTTGAAATGTCTTCAGAATTGTTTGACAACTGACAGAAAATAGAATTTCCCATGCATAAAGTCCAAAAACCAAAGTAATCAATCTGCAAACCAGTGTTAAAAATTAGCTCCACACAGATCAACCACATTATACTACCAAAAATGACATTTTATAGGAATTTAATTCTTGTCAGTGAGAGTGAATTCTGCACAGCACATTCAAATAACTTAATTTGTGGTAAAATTGAGAGATGATGTTAAAAGCACACAAAGAAGAGTCATACATATAATAAATAATGAATAAATGCTGAAAAAATCCAGGTTCTGAGATATTTTTCTGTCAAAAGATGAAAATAAAGCAAAATAACAACAGTAAAGCCAGACAAAATTAATTTGCAGTTATGACTGCACAAGACAGACAGCTCCCAGTGTCTAATAGCACACATACACACTGCAATTCTGAGTGAAATACTGAATGCTTCCTCAGAAACAGTAAAAATAAGCATTTGTCAAAGATATCCAAATAAGCACTGCTGCAAGCAGAAATTCCCACAGGAATTACTGTAAACACTGACAAAAATAAAATATTAAAATATTTTAATAAACTTAAAACTAGAAATAGAATAATAAATTTAATAATAAACTGTGAGGAACAGGGTTCCCAAATGGGACTTATCCAAGCTGTAAATTGGAAAAATCAGCATTGGATCCTGTGAAGAGTCAAGAGAACTTTCTTCTTTGGGTGGTGGAAAAAGACTGAATGCTACAGTTACAGCTGAAGGCTTTGCTCTCAGAATATGCTCAGCCAATCAGCTGTCATAGGAGGGGGGGGGGGGAGTCTGAGCTTTTGCAAGCTGGCCAGTATAGGGTCAGCTTGGCAAATAACCCAAAATGCCAATGAGGTAGTGGGAATGATGAACATCATTCAACTTGCCCACAAAAGTAACAACAAGAAAATACTCACATATGGGATTGGGAAAGATCCATTGAGCTTTTAAAATGTCTCAGATTCTAGCACTACAGAGAGAGCTTACAGTTACTGTCTCATTGTAGTCTGGTGAGCGCATGAACGCAGAGTCAGTATGTTTAATAACAGAGTCACCAATAACCAAACCTTTATGATTCACTACTAGCTAGCTATTCTTGTACCATGTGATGTTCCTCAATCCGGGGGGGGGGGGGGGGCTCCTCTCCTTCATGGACAAACAGTCATACTACTGATATTATGGGTCTTGCTGCTCAGATACAGCTGGAATTTTTTTTCTCTGCACTGCAATACAAAATATGATATTCATAATATTTCAGTTGTGTTGAGGGTTGCTATCTAGCAAAACTGTTGTGTTGACGTTACATTCTAGACTGTGTATGTTGGAGTGCAGTTGTTTGGTTGGAAAAATCTTTACCTCAATTGAAAACTGTAACAAACCACTTGCAATATTTGTAGCAAGCAACTTGCTAAAGCTTACACCACACAAAGAGCTGAATAATTTCATCCCTGACTAAAAATGCAGTATTGGTATTCATTTTTGCAATAACAATCAACTAGAATCTTGCCTATTGCACTCCCTGATGCCTTACTCCTAGGGCAGCTAGCCCCTTTGCCTCACCCTAGCTATGCCTCTGGCTCATGTGACATTTCAGAAGAAGTAATATCATGATAGTGATTCATAGAAGAGGAAAGTATAGGCTCAGATGTGGGTGCATATACAGACGTGTCACTTGTCTGCCAAGATTTACTAGCTGTGTGCAAGAAAGTCGGTCACTACATACCCTGAGAGGTAAAATGTATATGAGCCATTTGTGAGGAATTGTCCACTCTTAGATCTAGTGAGCTTCATCACATAACTATTAGAACTTGGTATCCCTAATTTGTTGATATACCACCGCCTATGCCCAAGCCTACACATACTGCTTAAAATAACCCTGGGGTATCAAAACTTGTCAGATATATTTAGGAAGAGTGGTTAGGCTTACAAATGCTCCCTGGGATCATTAGCCTAGTAATCACCTATAAACCTATGAATCTATGGACCTATTGGTTTGTACTGTTCCTGGAAGGAAGTTGACCTAAAAATCTGCCAGTGCTCTTGAAACTGGTTTCATTTTCTTCAGTCTGCTGTGAATTGTATAGATTCCTGAAGTGTACCCAACAGGAATAATCCAATCAATCAACCGTTAATTGCTGTGTTTGCGGCAAAAGTGTTAACGACCTTCCTTTCTGGAAGTTTAGAACATTCTATCAGTACATAAATTCTATTTTCACTGATATGCCAATGGAAATCATCATCCACAAGGAATGCATGTGCTGGTTCTAAATGGTCCATTGTGGTCACCTCGTGTGTAGTTCAGTGGCATTCTTCTTAATTTCAGATACTTAATTACTATTAATTTTATTAGCAATGACATTCTGCTTTTCAGTTCTGTCTCAGTTCTCTTCTTCTGCCATGTGGCAAAAGTATTAAAGCATTTGGTTAAAAACTGAACTCTAGTAATTAATCCCTTGGAAAAATAGTTCAAAGATTTATTTTATTATTTGTTTACACTTTGTTGACTTGGTTAGTTGTACAAGAGCACTGGCCTCTTGTAAGAGGAAAACCAGAGGTGGTATTCACATTGATTAAGGGAAGTCTGGTCAGGGCAATGGGGGGCTTCCTGACTCTTTTCAATAAGCTCCATGGAATCTTTTACATTCAACTACGCTACCACCAACTGAAGCAGACAGAACCTTACTTTAAAGTTTCAACTAAGGACACCACACTCATACTGCATTACATTGTGTAGAAATCTAATAATCAAATTGCCAGAGGCATAGACTTCCTTACCACACCTGTCTAATAACCTTGATTCCCTGGCAATGGGAGTGAAACTATGGGAATAGTCTTTTCTTGATTGGATGAGAAGACAGGGAACCTGTGGTTGTGTCAGCTTTCTGATTATTGAAATCTGACTTCTACTGTAGTGCTGTATAAATGCCATATGGTCTGTTGATGCCAGAGTATCATAGTGTTTTTAATTAGCCAGCACTACATCTTGGAATGGATTAAATCATTGAAGTATAGCAGTTTTTTAGAATAAATCTCATAATTTCTAAATAGCTTATCTCAGGATATGAAAATCCCCTGAAAGGCACAAAGGCACAAAAAAATTCTTCCATACAGTTAACAGTTTTAAAAAAAATGTAATATCGTCAATGGGAACCAAAGCACTGGGAAGAAGTGCCATCATGATCTAAGCCCGCATCTTGTAGAGAATTAATCTAGGAAGTAGAATTTTTCTTCTTCCTCCTCTGACGATAATAAAAGGATGGAGCGTTTCCTTTTAATTTTGCCTACTTAAACCTTTGCAGCACCAGGGAAGGTCTGTGCATGAATGTGTTTTGGTATAGAATGATGCTGTTCATTGTCTATACTATGTAATTATCTTCGTAGCTATATGCTGTTTTTTTGTGACCAGCGAAGACTAAGGTATGGCAGCTTCATGTACCGCTTTGAGGTACTCCTTGGTAAACAAGGAATAAATAAAGATCAGGGACAAAACAGATGCAGATGAAAATGGAATTTACTTTGGTGGCAGCCTATAAAATTTTCTATGCTAACACAGACTCTGGATCATCTTATTGACCTGGAGAAATATTTTAACTGTTTCTTGGATTGGGACCTGCATACATGGGGCCAGCACTGACATAATTTTATTTTAGAAGGACCAATATTAGAAAACCCTTCATTGGATGTTAGGAAGCAGAAAAAGTAAAAGATAGCAATACATGTTTGCAATGTGGACAGCAGCAGTGAGTAATTTGTAGGTGACCTACCAGTGATATTCACAAGCACAATGTGCCATTAGACTATCGTGTATGGAAAACATGTTGTAGTACATCAAAGGGCTATGTCACACAGTGCAGTGTGGTGCAGGACATTGCAATGAACAACAGTGAGGATGAAGATGCTTGTCACATGGATGGTCACCACCAGTAGATATCTTCCCCGAGGATAAAATCCCATCTGAACAGTTTGCTAGAGCTTTCCTGGGTAGCCAGCCCCCCAAAATCTGTGAAGGACTGCGCAGTTGTATTCCAGTTCCCACTTGAGTGGACCCTATGGACCTGGCCATGCCTAAACAGTCTTCCTCAGGTGATACCTCTACTAAGCATGTGTGTCATACACTTGGAGGTTTAAGTGCACTCTCAACAACTGTAGTGGACTCAGAATGTCTACCCACTATTGATAGCAGTAGCACTGAAAAGGCACCTGCATCATTTCATCCCTCTCCTACATTTGAAGGCACAGAGTGTCATGCCGATCTACACACAGTACCACTTGCAGACTTTCTGGAGCCAGATAATGCAGTGAAAGTGATGCCTCCAGAAGGTAAGAAAGTTGATTTTCCAAATCTCTGTTTCCCTCCTGAGTTATAGGAGCTCATTTTTCAGGGAAACAAACCAACAGGGTGCACATTTACAGGTAAAACACAGTGCCGGTGGCCAAAGATACCAGATAATGTAAAAGTACATATAGAAATGTGCATACCTATTGTGTGATGACATCGGAAAGTGCCAGCAGAGCCAGCTGGAGTTTTGTAAAGAATTATATGTCCTTTGAATATCAAACTGATTTATACAAAATGCTTGTGTTACAAATGTATTAAAACTGTATGTCATTTGTATATCAAACTGATTTTGTACAGATTCTTGTGTTTAAAATGTATTTGTGAGCTTTGCTTGTGTTGAAATGCATCAGCAGTGCACCCTACTGAAATGAAGAGAAATGTACATGTATTATTGCAGCTGAATTAAATGTATATGTTTTGATAGAGGATACTGGCACAGCAGAGGTTAACTTTAAGAAAAACAAGGTAAATGTAAATGAGCTGTTAAATCATTAAAAGGCACCAAACAGTGCTGAATAGGACCGGAAATGCTGAGTCTGGGACACAGCCTTTGTCCATTAGCTCAGTGAAAAGAGGGGAGACCTCAGGCACTGCCATGAATATTTGGATGTGCTTTGGCTGTCTGGGCTAACTGCCTGTATCAACTTCAAAGTGGAATACTGTGAGAACCTAGAGTCAGGTGACCAGATGAGGTCATTCTGCCAGCCCTCTTGAAAATTATATTTTACATATTACAAAGATAAATCTCAGAGTACTGAGTATTCTGCTTGAGAAGCCTGACTAGAAAGACCCTCACCCACAGCATCTTGCCTTGCTGTAGTAAGTAACTTAACGAGGGGAACAGTACTTCTTTTAGATTCAGTCAGGAATATAAGTGAAGCTTAGTTTAGACATTGTTTTTCTTTAATTTGAGTCTGTCCATCAGTGTTCTTTCCAATATTTTCTGTGATCTAAACTCTGTGGTTTACTATGAATATATATTCAGTATTTTCATGTTCTTTTATTCTTCTTCTTCTTTCGGCTTTTTCCCGGTTAGGGGTCGTATTAGCGGATCACCTGTCCACTCATGATAGGCAGTGGAATTTTTACAGTCTCGAGTTGCCAGCCCGGCGCCCAACCTTCCACAGAAGGCACACACATGCACTCACTCCTAGGGCCAATTTAGAGTGTCCAATCCACCTACAGCACGTCTTTGGGATGTGGGAGGAAACCAGAGCACCCAGAGGAAACCCATGTGACCACAGAGAGGACATGCAGACTCTGCACAGAAGGCACCCCAGATGAGGATCGAACCGAAGAACCTCTTGCTGTGAGGTGGCAACGCTAACCGCTGCACCACCGTGGCTGCCCTTTCATGTTCTTTTATTATTTATTATTAAATATATTTAAAACTTTTATTTTGGGTGGTTCTTGTAGAAAGTACTCAACCTTTGAGAGTACTTATATTTATTTGGTGACACTGTGTGGGCCACTCCAGAAGGCCTAGCCATCTTGGTGAACTACTACCATTTGTATTAGCATTAATATTACACAGTATAACTGGACACCCTTTGTTAACAGCCTTATAGTAACTGACTAGTGGCAGTGATAACTACCTTATAGTGTGGGCAAAGTTGGTAGAGTGGGTAATCTGTGCCAGCCTTTCCCAGATGTGTGTGTGTGTGTGTGTGTGTGTGTGTGTGTGTGTGAGCTACTTAGGGCAGGGACACAAAGCACTGGGTTTACAGAGAAGGTGCCAGAGGACTTGCCTTGGACACTTGGTTGAGGACCTAACCCTACAGCTATACCAGTGGGGAGTCGATGAGTCATACCAGGGACCTGCAGGGAGATAGACATCCAGACCCTGGACTGAGAGTGTTCCCTGTTTGCTCCTGAGGGAAACTGTACTTGATGCAGAGAGGTCTGCAACTGGAAATACTGAGTGTATCCATTTGAATTCCAAGGGCACATCTCTCTCCAGTATCAGTGGTGAGGACTGAGACTCCTTGATTATTGGCCCACTGTGGGAATGACACATATTGGTGGCCATCACATTTATTGGTTGGCAGCAGTGGGATCGTCACATTTTCACATATTGTTGAGCAGTGGTGTGGATATTAATTGAACTCCTGTAGCCTGTAAGCAATGGTCACTAAAGAAGGTGTTTGTACTCTGAAGCAGTCACATGGTAGACATTCAGAGTTTCATATCACATTAGTTTTATTTATTTTCCTTTTCTTAGCTTAGTTAATCACAGAGAGCAGTCAAGGATCTCAGCAGAGGATTATGGCAAGCTAACAAGGAACCAGTTGGCTGAGATGTTCTAAGCCAAAGGACTGCGGCATGACAACCTGACTAAAGGGGAAATGATTGCAGCCTTAATCACAGCTGCATCACAGACCAGCAACAAGGAAGACAACCAGACTGGCATTGGGGATGTAAAACTCTCAGAAACAAGACAGTTCAACATTTCCTCCGAGGACTTAAAAATCCATCTGGAGTTAAGAGATGAATTGGAGTCCAAACGGTTGGAATTAGAATCAGCAGAGTGAATGTGGCATTTGGAGGCTGAAGAAAAAGAGAGACTGAGATGTCTGGATGCTGAAGAAAATAAGAGGCAGAGGCAACATAAAAAGGAAATGCTGACTCTTTGCCAGGGTCATGGAGGTAATGGGAAAGGAAGTAACCATACCCAGAAGCAATAAAGGTCAGTAAACTTCTTCCTCAGTACCAAGAAGGTGATAATTTTGGTAGTTGTATTCAAATGTCTGCAAACAGTATAATGCTGACCAAGGGCTTTGGGTACAGTTCCTCACCCCCTTACTCCATGGTAAAGCTGCAACTGTTGTTTCTAAATTGTCTGATACTGATTGTTTAGATTACGAAAATGTGAAGCACTGTTTATTACAATGTTTTAAGTTAACACCTGAGGCTTACTGAAAAATGTTCCATGAGCATAGACACAAGGCAGATGAAAGTGTATGTGATTATATTGCTGATCTCAGCACTTATTTTCCTAGGTGGTTGAGTGGGTGCCAGGTCACCCCTTTTCAAGAGATGGCAGACCGGGTCGATATCATATGAGCGAATTGCACAAATTGCAAACGCTCATAATATCAAATGTACTGGACCTTGAATTTCCTATTGTGGGGGGCTGCACCCCCCCCACACCCCCTGCTAAATATATATTCCAACTCCAAGATCGCACTACAGTCAGTAAAGGGCAAATATCCCATTCTTCACTGTATTGCGATCTCAGAAAAAAGCAATTTGAGGTCTGGTACGTTCGATATTATAAGCGTTTGCAATTTGTGTGATTCGCTCATATGATATAGACCTGGCAGACCTTTTGGTGAAGGAAGAAGCCCTTATCACTTTGCCTGAGGACATGAGAATCTGGTTGACAAACAGGGAATGCAACTCGCCAGATGTGTTGGGGGAAAAAGGGAGATCTATACTTAGCAAGCAGGGTGTCACTGCACAGGAAAGGGATACCCAGTGCTGCACATGGATATAAGGGAACCTATGGTGGGCAGCCGAAACCACCCCAACAGAGTCTGCCAGTAACAGGGGAAGCCACTAGTTTAGGTACATGGCCAGGATCAAGGGTTAAATGTTTTAAATGTAACTAATGGAGCCATGTAGCATATAGATGTCCACGGAGGCAAGGTGGGGAACAAAAGGTGGGGGAACCAGCAAGTAGGAATAACAGAATGCCAGTGGTAAGTTGCCTGGAGACAACAGGGGTACCAAACTGTCAGAAGAGTTTATATCCGATCTTGGTGGAGGGACAACAGGCCACTGCCAAGAGAGACACATCCTCTGAATATAACCATTGTGAACCTTCACTGGTTATAGGAGCAGTACTTGCTTCAGCAGTATGCTCCAGTCAGAGATTTAGGAGGGATCCCATTCCAAATGCCTTTGATCAGGGTTCACCTTGACTGGGAGGGTGGAAAGGGAAGCAAGCATGTAAGTGTGTTTGAGGATATCATTGCAGATGTCTTGATAGGGAATGATTTTGATAATGCAGTACCTTGTGTGCATGCAGTAACATGCAGTCAGGCTTGGAGACAAGCATGTGGGTTCGGTAGCCTGGGGGAGACCCAGACAGAATGCACATCTGAAGCCAGGACTGGTGATGTAGCTAGTTCAGGGAGGGAGTTACCCTGTAGCAGTGAGACTAATGGTGAGCCACAGTTGCTGGTGGACACTGATATTCCCTTGAATAGAGTGACTCCAAGGGCAGAGGTGAGTAGTAGTACTCAGGCTGACAGTGAGGCACTGTTGTCAGAGGATACCAGAATTCCTGTGGAAGGGGAGCTGGGAAGAGTTACAAAGACAGAGTTGAGATAGTTTAGGGTCTGAGAGCTCAGCCTAAGAGGCTTGAGGGAGGTAGCTATGGAGACACTTAATTCTCAAGAAAAAGGGAATTCTGTATAATGGAAAAAGAAGTTATGTCTTACCATAATGTTCCATCTGTATTGTTGATCCTCGTTCAGTCATTACGTGTGGGTAGTCGGTTCCGACCTCGAAAACCGAGCCGGCCATCTTCCAAGCTCGTACCAGCTACAAACTCTTGAGCTAACCTCTTACCCAGAATTCCCCTCTCCCTGTTACCTCAGATTGAGCTTGCAAGTCAAAAGAAGGTAGAGGCTACCTCTGGTCAAATGACCTAACAGAACCAGATGGTGAGATCCACTAAAAGCCACAGGAGGGGGAAGGAGGGAGGGTCATAATGACTGAACGAGGATCAACAATACAGATGGAAAGTTATGGTAAGACATAACTTCTTTATCTGATATTGTTAATCCTCGTTCATTCCTTACGTGTGAGACAGAGTCCCCAGCTACCTTTATTCCTGGGAGGCTCTCATGGAAGGACATTCCTGAGCACCATAGAACCAAAAGATGCTCTTCCCCTGGAGGCCAAATCCAACTTGTAATGATTGATGAAAGTATGAGGACTAGCCCAAGTTGCAGCTGCACAAATGTCATGTAAAGAGGCTCTGGCATGGAAGGCAGCAGAAGTTGCCACCGACCTTGTAGAATGAGCCTTTATGGTAGTAGTTAATGGGATATTATGCTTTTTATAAATGCAGTCTTTTAACCATTTAGCCAATGTGACCTTAGCAACAGCACATCCGAATCTAGGTCTCAAATAGGCCAAAAATAACTGGTCTGATTTACGAGAAGCCTTAGTCCTGTTCAAGTAGAAGCAAATTTGCCCGTGAATATCTAGGGTATGTAGGCAATACTCTCCTCTGTTTGAATGATTGGGGAAGAAAACTGGAAATGCAATAGTTTGATTAATGGACATTTCAGAGATCACTTTTGGCAGAAAGGAAGGATTAGTTCTCAATGACACTCTATCTCTATGAAAAATCAAATATGGTCTCTTGATGCATAAGGCTTGAAGTTCAGAGATACGTCTAGCAGAAGTAATGGCGACCAAAAACAAGGTTTTCCATGACAAATATTTGAGGTCGCAAGATGAAGCTGGTTCGAAAGGTGGCATTGTCAAAGCTTGTAGGACTAATGAAAGGTCCCGTGGTTGAGCAGGTTCTCTAAAAGGGGTTTTTAGATGATTCACGCCTTTTATGAAAGTCTTGCATAATTTGTGTGACATAAGAAAAGAGTCTTGGACACCATCATGAAAATTAGATATTGCAGCCAAATGAACTCTTATGGTAGTGGCAGATAGACCGGATTGAAATAAGGTAGACAGATATTCCAGTACTATCGACACTGGTGCTGAAAAAGGATCTACCAGTTTTTCTTTCAGCCAAATTGTAAACCTTTTCCACTTGCTGAGATATGTAATTCTGGTGGAAGACTTATGAGATGCAATAGGAATGTGACGTATGGGCAAAGAAAGATCATTCTGCCTGGCAATCAAAGGAACTGGAGGAGTCAAGCTGTGAGCTTCAGGCTGTTCAAATTGGGGAGAATCAGATTCTGCAGATGGGAGATCAACCCTGGCTTTGGATGGAGAATCTAGCAGGTGAGGCCAAAGGAAGGGAAACAAATCTGATGAGGCCAATATGGTGCTATCAGGATTACTTTGCTTTTCAACCGGTGGGCTTTCTTCAGAAACTGGGGAATGAGGGGGAGAGGTGGAAATGCATAAAGTAGATCAGAGGGCCAATCGTGGACTACAGTGTCCCTGGGTGACTGTCCCGGAGGGGGAATCAGGGTGAAATAGTTGCTGCATTTGTAGTTGGTCAGGGACGCAAAGAGGTTGCAGCAAGGAAGACCCCAGCGGCTGAAAATCTCCGCCGCTATCAAAGGATTCAGGGACCACTGGTGAGGTTGTAGAATACACCTGCTGAGTTTGTCTGCTATCACGTTGGAACTCCCGAGAATGTGCGTTGCTAGAAGAAAGCGGTTGGTAGCCATCGCCCATTGCCATATCCTCATGGCCTCTCGACAGAGTGGATAAGATTTGTTTCCACCTTGTTTGTTGATTTACCAGACCACTGCCATGTTGTTTGATTGTATCGTAATAGTCCCAGATGGCAGCAGGGGATGGAATGCTTGCAACGCAGAAGCACCGCCCTCAGCTCTAGAATATTTATTTGCAGATGGGCCTGCATTTCGGACCAAGTACCTTGGACTGTGTCCCTGGAATAGCCCCCTCACCCCATCAGGGAGGCGTCTGTGGTCACTGTTGGGGGGAGAAGGGGCGAGACCATTGTGACAGATTGTGCGCCATCCACCAATTTAAATCTTGCTTGCACCTGTGAGTTACCCAAATCTTGGCTGAAAGAGGGATACCATTTGGTGAGCAGTAGCCATTGTAGAAGCCTCATGTGAAACCTGGCCAGGGGGACAATAGTAATGGTGGCTGCCATGGAACCCAACAACTGGAGAACAGAATGAGCTGTGGATTTCTCCCTTGAAAGGATTGGATTCAGTTGCTGCTTTATCCTTACAATTCTGTGCTCCAGAATGGATGCTCTGCAATTCTTTGTGTTCAAGATGACCCCTATAAATTCTGTGGACTGAGATGGGGTAAGATTGGATTTTAGCCAGTTTATGGTTATGCCTAGTCTTTCTGCAGTGAGAATAGAGTATGCCAGGGCTTCTTCCAATAGATGTCTGGTGCGGGGCGGAGATGAGCGAGTTGTCTAAGTATGGAAACACCTGGAATCCTTGTAGTCACAAGTGAGCTGTGATGACTGCCATGCACTTTGTGAACACTCTGGGGGCTGTAGAGAGTCCGAAGGGCAGTACTCTGAACTGGTAATGACTGGCTCCCGCATGGAAGCGAAGGAATCTTCTTGCTGGTCTGTCCAATTTCATGTGGTAGTACGCATCTTGAAGATCTATTGAGCACATCCAATCTTCTTTTTCCAGAAGCGGAAGGATAGACTGTATTGTGACCATCCGGAATTTCTGTACCTTTACAAACTTGCTCAATACACTGAGATCCAAAATTGGTCTCCAGTCCCCATTTTTTTTGGCACCAAAAATAGTCTTGAGTAGAATCCAGATCCTATCTGGTCTGGAGGGACTATATGGATGACTCTTTTTCTTAGCAACTTTGAAATCTCTAATGCTGCTTCTTCCCTTTGACTGGGTGGAACGTTGGGTCAGTTTGTTAGGCGAGCGGGACAAAGGTCAAAGGGGATATGATAACCTCTGGTTATTATCTTTTGTACCCAATAATCAGTGGTAATGGTTAGCCAGGAAGAAGGGTACAAAGAGAAACGACCCCCAACCACTTCCAGAGGAAAGCAGTTGGGCCGCTCTTCAGGAGTGCTGGTAGGATTGGCCAGGGAAAGAATGCCTGGAACCCTGGTTACTCTGACCCCCTCTACCCCAAAAGGGGTGTCTTCCCTGTGAGTTTCCCCTTCTGCCTCTAGGGGAGAACTCTGCCTGTGTGTCACGGAAAAAACCTTAAGACTTTTTGTACCATATCTTCCCACTCTTCTGCTTTCTGGACAAAGCCTGTTGAGGGGAAGAATAATGGACACCCACAGCAGAAAAGGGTCTTACCGTCCTGTTCACATCTGGCCAGTGTGCTTTTAACCTTGGGTCTGAACGAAAAGGCTTCAATGGGAGCATTGAGAAAGGAAGCCTTGAAGGGTTCCGCGAAATTACACAAGCGCATGCAGGCATGGCATCTCAGAACAATGCCTGAACCCGCCACTCTAGCTGCTGCTCCTGATGCGTGAGATATCAGACACATGGAGGAGTTGGATACCGATTCGGTGGTGGCTAGCTGACAGGCCACTTTGTCACGGACCTCATCAGACACAGCTCCAGCCAAAGTTTCAGAGAGCTCAGAAATTAAGTCTCTTTGAAGCCTGGTAAAATGTGCCATATAGCTCAGGGACCTGACTGCAAAGGTCGCTGATGCAAAGGTATGCTTCCCTATTCTGTCCAGAACCCGGGACTCTTAGTTGGGCAGATGGATAGTCTGGCTTTCTTCTTCTGCCAGGTCCTTTTTAGTTGAGGCCGCCACCACCAAGGCATCTACAAGAAGACCTTTGAGCCAATGGGGATCAGTAGCAGGAGGGGACAAAATTTTATCAGGCCTCCAGGGAATGGCCTCAACGGTGTCAGAAGCCTTCCATGCACGCTGCACAATGAGACGGACAAGTTCATCAGCAGGTGGAGTAACCCAGGAGGTAGGGGGTCGGGTACGAAAGGCCTGCAGGAACACAGACTCTTCAGAGGTCATGTTAGAGGACTGCCAATCACCTCTCTGTTTAAGGATTTCAAGGATATCACCAAAGGATACCTCAGAGGGTGATCGAGGGGACCCTTCCCCATCATCAAAGTCTGTCTCTTCAGTAAGGGACTCCTCTGTGAAGTCCATGTGCTTCCTCTAGCACGAGCTCTTTTGATGATCTTCCTCAGAGGAAGAAGCTGGGGAAAACAGTGCAAAAGGGGTCTCCTATGGGAGTATGTCCTGAGGCCCTTGTGCCCGGTGTCCACTAGGAGCGGCTTGTGTACATTGCGGTCCAGAGGAGGGTGGGGAGAGTGATAGCACAAGATCGCCAACCGACGCAAGAGCCTTCTCCATTAGCTGGAAGGCTGGTCCACCTGAAGAGGGGTGGGGACCCACGGCAGGGGTCACCCCTCGCCCAAGTGGCTCAGCCTGCTGACCCGGAGTCCCTGGATGGCTGTAAACGTCAAAGTACGTACACCACAGCTGACATCCTGGGCTGTGGCAAGACTCTCCTGCCACAAAGGCAACTGCGGCTCCTTAGTGAGGTCCATAAAGGGAACCGTAGTGGGGGAAAACTGTGCTATATCAAGGGGCTTCAAAGGCAATTAAGGAGGAGAATAAGTAGGGGTCTTTGGTAAAGGGTGATCACCTTCCAAGGAAGGATAGGTCCTGGGGGGCAGGATACCTCTGGCCAAAAGCAACTGATCCACAAGAAGCAACACATCGTGTTCAGAGAGGCTTCTAGTAGATTTCACGGACATGGCTTTGGGAGAGTCAGGTCTATCCAACGATGGAGCAAGCTCGGTGCCCACCAAGGGGGAGGTCTCCTTTTAGAGAAATTCTTACAAATCCCGCAAGGTGGGTCAACTGTTAAGTGAGGCACACCAAAGCAGTAGACACATAGGGAATGTGCATTTGAAGTAGGTAATTTATGGCCACAATCCAAACATCTTTTAAACCCTGGACAACCTTTTTTATCTGTCATGGTTAGAAGGAAAGAAGGAGAAGCCAGAAAAATACCAGCAATGGTATAAGAGATGCCCGAAGATAAAAAGGAAAGGGTTTTACCAATGATGGTAAAAAAAGAAGTTACCTCGCGGTAAGAAGAGAAGAAGAAGAGTTGAAAAGAATTTGAAAAAGGTTGTCGCTAAATGCGATAAGGTAAGAGATCACTATCTAATAACTTTTTTGTGAAAAAAGCTGTCTTAGAACTTAGGTATGAAGAAAAATATTGTACTTAGCTCAAGAGAAATAGCTTGACACAACCAAATGGCGATGTGGCAAATGAAATCTGAGGTAACAGGGAGAGGGGAATTCTGGGTAAGAGTTTAGCTTGAGAGTTTGTAGCTGGCGCAAACTTGGAAGATGGCTGGCTCGGTTCCGAGGTCGGAACCGACTACCCACACATAAGGAATGAACGAGAATTAACAATATCAGATCAAAGGGTTACTGTATAGAGAGTGGACCCCTGAGGGATGGCTAGAAGGTGAGGTAATACAGTAGTTGTAGTGTCCAGAACCTACCGTCTGGCACTTCCAACCATAGCCCATGTCATTCCCTTTACAGGTCATATGGACATAAAGCATACCAAGAGACATATTATGCTGAACCTTTATTGGCCTGGAATTGCCAGGGATGTAACTGGGTACTGCAGGACTTGTGAGCAGTGCCAAAAGGTAGGCAAGGCAGGAAACAAGGTCAAATCTCCTTTGATGTCTTTGCCTGTGATTGAGGAGGAGTTTCAAGGGTAGCTATGGATGTACTGGTGCCTCTAAGTACCCAAAGTTCCACAGGGAAGAAATAAATCCTAGTGGTAGCAGATTATGCTACTAGATACCCTGAGGCAGTGGCTCTGTCCTCCACAGAGGCAGAGAAGATGGCAAATGATTTGTTAAAGATTTTCTGCAGGGTAGGTTTCCCCAAGAGAAATATTGACTGACAGAGGTGCCAATTTCATGTCAGACCTGCTGGCTTGTCTGTGGGAGCGCTGTGGGGTGAAGCACCTAAAGACAACCCCTTGCCACCCCTAGACTAATGGTCTTGTGGAGAGGTTAAACTCTATGCTAAAGACCATGATACGGGCATTTGCAGACCAGTGTAAGAGAAAGTGAGACAAATATTTCTCTCATCTATTGTTTGCATACAGGGAGGTGCCCCAGGTTTTTCACCCTTTGACTTACTGTATGGGCATAGGGTTAGCGGACCTGTATATTTGATTTGTGATGAGTGGGAGACTCGGTGTGAATCTCAAAGGAGTCTATTATGGCATATGTCCTAAACCTCAAGACAAGACTTAGGGAGCTCATGGGCTTGGCCCCGGAGAACTTGGCAGGAACCCAACAGCAGAAAAAGGTCTGGTATGACAGGTATGCTCAAGCCAGAGAGTATGCTGTGGGACAGCAAGTGATGGTTCTCATTTCTGTCAGATACAAACTGCAGGCAGCTTGGGAAGGACCCTTCAGGTTGATAAGGAAGGTCAGTGATGTTAACTACATGCTAGAACTGCTAGGCAGGAGGCAGGGGCAAAAACTGTACCATGTTAAAATGAGGAAGCCTTACCATGATAGAAAGACCCCTGTGTTGAGTATTTGCAGTGGATGGCAGGAGGAGTCTGAGGGGCATCTGGTGAATGAACTCCTCAGTGAGGCTCAGACTAACCTTAGTGGAAGGGGTAGCAATGTCCCAGCAGCTATCCCCTACATAGGTTTGAGAAATCTGAGCAGTGTTATATGAGTTTGGGGACATGTTCATTGAGAAACTAAGGTGCACCCACCTGGTACAACAGCATGTAGATAAGGGCCCAAAGACCTATAAAGCAGGCCCTTTACAGGGTGCCTGAGTGAGTCAGATGAGTCTATATTATCTTATCAAAATGGCATAACAGCAAATGCCATTTCACCGACAAACAGTGAACTGCAAAACAGCACAAGCCCAGGTTACAGATTTTTTTCCTAGGGAAAAAACATCAGTAGACCAACAAGACACAACACACCAGTTAAAACATTTCAAACTTGGGGGCCTGTACCCCCCACATTCCCCCTAACTAAATATACCAACTCCGAGATCGCACTACAGTGGGATAAAGGGCAATGTCAGAGCGATGGCCAAGCAATTTTTTTCTCTAGGAAAAAAATTGCTGACCTGAGCTTTCGCTGTATTTCCATTTCGCTGTTTGTCGGTGAAACGGCATTCGCTGTTATGCCGTTTCAACAAGATAATATAGACCCGAGTCAGATAGACTCTGAGAGAGGAGATACAGGAGATGTTGGAACTGGGAGCAATCCAGGAGTCCGGCAGTCCCTGATCCTCCCCAGTGGTGCTGGTACCAAAGAAGGATGGCAGCACCAAGTTGTGTGTGGACTACAGGTAACTAAATAGTGACACAGAGTCAAATGCTTACCCCATGCCTAGGACAGATGAAGTCCTAGAGCAGCTGGGTGGGACTAAGTATCTGACCACTATTGATCTTACCAAGGGCTACTGGCAGGTGCCTTTGACTCCCAACACTAGAGAGAGACCTGCCTTTGTGACTCCTTTCGGCTTGTATGAGTTCACAAAAACGCCCTTGGGATGAAAAATGCATCAGTGACTTTCCTGAGGCTGGTAGATTATATCCTAACAGGAGCAGGAGATTATGCCCTTGCTTACCTGGATGATACTGCCATCTACAGCCATTCCTGGCAACAGCACTTTCAGTATGTCAAGGAGGTGGTAGGCAGACTGCAGAGGGCAGGGTTGACCATTAAGCCCAGTAAGTGTCAGGTGGGCATGACAGATGTCTCCTACCTGGGACACAGAGTGGGCAGTGGTAAGACCAGGCTAGAACCTGCCAAAGTGGAAGCCATTCAGACATGGCCTGCCCTGTTACCAAAAAGCAGGTGAGGACATTCTTAGGGACAGCAGGCTAATATATAAAGTTTGTCCCCAGTTATAGTACCATAGCTGCTCCCCTCACAGACCTGACAAGGAAAAACAGGCCAGATAAGGTAGTGTGGACCCCAGCATTTGAGCAGGCATTTCAGAAACTTAAAGGACCTTTGGGAGGACCTCCTGTGTTAGCCAGTCCAGATTACAGCAAGGAATTTGTTGTGCAGGTGGATGCTTCAAACCATGGGGCAGAGGCAGTACTTAGCCAGGTTTTCTCAGAGGGAGATGAGTACCCAGTGGTACATCTCAGCTGCAGTTTCCAACCCAGGGAGGAATGCTATGCAGCTGTAGAAAAGGAATGTCTAGCCAGCCATATTATGGACACTGGAGAAATTTCAACCTTATTTCTATGGAAGGAAAAATCACTGTAGTTACAGACCACAATCCCTAAACATGGCTACATAGAGCCAGCCAGCCAGCCAGCAAAATGTCAAGTTATTAAGGTGAAACTTAGGACTGAAAGCATATGACATGGCATTACAACACTGTAGCGGGGTCAGCAATGCCAATGCAGATGGACTCTCAAGACAGGGAATGGGGTAACATATTCCCAGATAGGCTTATTTCTCTCAAGCTATGTTTCTTTATCAGGGGTCACTTGAAAAACTAGCTTGAGTCTTTGAAGAGGGGAGAAATGTGATTATATGGGCAAGTCCCAGCATTCCAGCTGGAGTTTTGTAAACAAAGATATGTCATTTGAATATCAAACTGATTTATACAAGATGCGTGTATTAGAACTGTATGCCATTTGTATATCAAACTGATTTTGTACAGAAGCATGTGCTGAAATTGTATTTGTGAACTTTGCTAGTGTTGAAATGCATCAATAGCACACCATGCTGAAATTAAGATAAATGTACATGTACTATGCATGTATTATTGCAGCTTAATTAAATATGTATGGAGGATACTGACACAGCAGAGGTTAACTTTAAGAAAAATAAGGGAAATATAAATGAGCTGTTAAATCATTAAAAGGTACCCCACTTCCACTAATCCCCAAAACTATGGAGAGCTTTGCAACTTAAGTAAAAAAAAATTCACCTGTGACAAGATAAACTATTTCCAAAAAAACACTAAATAATCCTCACTCCAACCCCCCAAAATTCTGACAATCGGCAAATAAGATACTACATCCTGGGCACCTCTCATCACCTAATCCATGCCCAAACAGCTCTTCCACTGATAGTGCTACCTTTCTTAAAACCTTCTTCATCGACTCCATTTGCAATCTAACCAAAAATGATATCATTACCTACCCCACCTCCCCCCATCAACCCACACAACCTTTTTCACTCTTAAACCCTTCCCCACAGCCTTTATCAAGTCACTTAGCAAAATTAAAATATGCTCTCCATCAGCCGATAACCTACCTCCTCAATTCGTAAAACTTGCTGCCAGTTCTAATGCCTGCACCATCTCCATCTTAATCAATTGGTCAAGCAAAGAAAACATTGCATCTGAAATCTGGAAAAAATCCTATGTCATACCCTTGCATAAAGGTGGCAACTCAACTGACCCCTCAAACGTCAGGCCTACTGACATTTTATCTCCTGTCAAAAATTCTTAAAAATGCATCCATAAACAGCTCCTTGATTACCTACTCCTAGAAAATCTCCTTACCCCTACACAGCATGGTTTCTGCCCAAATCACAGTACAGCTACTGTTCCGATATCTTTCACTAATTCTATCGCAAATTCTCGTCACAAGTTAATGTTTCTAGACCTCTCCAAAGCCTTCAACCCCATTTCCCACTGACTGCTTCTATCCAAACTAGCTACCCTTAATCTCTCCAACTGTACACTTTCTTGGTTCTTCAGCTCTCTCTCCAACAGTTACCAAGCAGTTAAATGGCAATCTAACTTCTCTCCCTTATTACTAGTTCAAACTGGTGTACCCCAAAGCTCCATCCTTGGACCCCTATTATTCAATATCTTTACTAATTACCTGTCCACTCTCTTCTGTCATACAATATGCTGATTCCACAATCATCTCCTCCTCCGACAATATCACCCACATTCACACCCTCACCCAAGAGTCTCTGCACTCTGTTGAAAAATAGCTAACTTCCAACCAACTACTACTCAACCCAAAGAAATGTCTGATGAAGTGTCCTGGTAGACGTGAAAGCGCTTACTACTTTTACTGCTCTTTTATTGTTCTTAATAAATCGCTTTTCTGGAATTTATCTGGTTGACTTTGATTGTCCTGGTGTATCTTCTCCATATATTTTGGATTGTATTGCTTTTTGAGAAGATATTCTACCCTGGTTTGTGTTTTTTGCTTTTCTGTCAACCCAAAGAAAACTAAACGTCTTCCATTTCTCCCTAAATCCCCTCCAACATCACAAAGCTACCTTTACTGTCTCCTCCCTTAACAACACTATCATCATTGTTGAACCTCACACTAAATTGCTAAGAGTTATTATCAATGACCAACTAAAGTTCAATCTCCATATTCAGCAGTGCATTAAAAAGGCAAATCAAAAGTTGAACCTGCTATACAGGAATAAAACATTCCTCACAAATGCTTCTAGGCTCTCTCTTGCACAAGCATTCCTACTCCCCACCCTACTTTATTCAGCCCCCATTCTCACTAACATCCAAGCCAATATTCTGTCTGAACTGGAATTCACCTATAACAAAATTGCCAAATTCGCTGCTAACCAACCATACCACTCTCACCACTGCCTAGTCTTGAAAAACTTGCATGGCTGGAATTTCATCATCAAACCCTATTACCAGAGCTTCTCCTGGCTCATTCTATCTTACACGAAAGCTCCTCTTGCCCCTCTCTCTACCCTCATCCAGCCTTATACTCCCAACCGGGCTCTCTGTAGCTCCCAACAGCATCTTATACAAGTGTATGCACTCAATAAAAATATTGGTAAACTACTCTACAGCTACTCAGTGGCAAATGCTAGGAATAAACTTTCTCTAAGTGTCAGACAGATCTCAAACCCTAACTCTTTCAAAACAACTAGGATACTCTCCATTTATCAGGGACTTGCTTATGCCATGACCCAACTTAATCCACATCTCCTCCTCTAATACTACTGCAGCAACCATTTTTGCCTCCTCACTTTGACTCTACTTCAAAAACGTCTAATAGTCAGTAGTTCTTACAGCTTCCAGAGCTGCAGTCTTTGGAAATTGGTTTTGCCTTAGGTTTAACTCCTATATATATTTTAATATTTATAATATATTTATTCTGTTTATCTTGCAAACTTGTCAAAATCTTATGTATGTTTACTACTCTATGATGTACAATTTATTGACCTTTACTAGCATTTTGTCACATCTTACTCTCTGACATATTGTAATTTTATTAGTACTAGTTTTAGTTTTAAAACTCTAACATAGGATCACTTTTGTTACTTGTATTATTTTGGAGCTTTTCTCCTTAGGCCTAAACTTAAAAAGGGCTACTTGCTCAGTTGGACTAACCCAGTTAACAAATGTCAAATAAATATTTATTTATTTATTTTATTTATTTCCAGTTTGATAACCGGGGAGGTCCACTGGGCTCAAAGAGACCGTTTTCAGTGGAGGCCCGGGGAGAAAAGCTCCAAAATACAAAGATACAAAAAATAAAATATAATAAAATATGATAGAAAGTACAATAAAATGCAGTTATGAATAATCCTGGTATTATATAATGTTTTAAACAAAGTTGTAAGATGAATAAAGTGAGATGTAGCAAAAAGAATTAGTGTAATAAGTGGAATATAGGAGACTTGAGGATAGTTTATACAGAATATGCTTGGTAACAAAGATGGGTAGTGTGAAGTAAGAAGAGTAGTAGGAATAAATACCTAGAGTGGAGGAAGGAGAGAGAGGCAGTTGAGTAGTGAAACAAGAGGCAAAAGTATATTAGAGAGAAGAACATATGTGAGAAGAAAAGCAATAGGGGGTAATACAAGGGGATGGAGGGTAAAGATAGTAGAAGTGTGTTAGACACAATTTGTAGAATGTTAGAAACATTAGTTAGACAGTGTTATATAGATTTAGATGGAAGAAGTATATAGGGGGAGAGAAGTACAGAAAGAAGGGTATGTGTAGGATTTACACTATATACATTAAAGGTGTATAAGTTATGTAAGAAGTATCAAGGGGAAGCTGTTTGGTAATATAGCAAGGTGAAGAAGTATTTAATAAAGAACAGGTTGAAAATGAGTTTAATAGGATTAGGGGAGCAGAGAGCAATTACATTTCCAATTTTGGGAGAGATGAGAATGGAGCTGGGATTTAAAGATAAATAAGCAAATAGTGCTGAATAGGACTGGAGACATTATGTCTGGGACACAGCCTTTGTCCATTAGCAGGCACTGCCATGAACATGTGGATGTGTATTGTGTCTGTCTGTGCTAACTTCCTGTCTCAGCTTCAAAGGGGAATACTGTGAGACCCTAGAGTCAGGTGACCAGATGAGGTCACTCTGCCAGTGCTCTTGAAAATTATATTATAGATACTACAAAGAGAAATCTCAGAGTATTAAGTATTCTGTTTGGGAAGCCTGACTAGAAAGACCCTCACCCACAGCATCTTGCCTTGTGGTAGTAAGTAACTTAACTAGGGAACAGTACTTCTCTTAGACTCAGTCAGGAATATAGTGAAGCTTAGTTTAGATATTGTTTTTTTTGTTATTTGTCTGAGTCTGTCCATCAATGTTCTTTTCAATATTTCCTGTGATATGAACTCCAATGTTTACTGTGATTATATATTCAGTATATTTACGTTCTTTTATTGTTTATTATTAAATATATTTAAAACTTTTATTGCGGCTGTTCCTTGCAGAAAGTACGTAACCTTTGAGAGTACTTATATTTATTTGGTGACACTGTGTGGGCCACTCCAGAAGGCCTAGCCATCTTGGTGAGCTACTACCATTTGTATTTGTATCAATATATGATAACTACCTTATAGTCTGGGCAAAGTTGTTAGAATGGGTTATCTGTGCCAGACGTGTGTGTGTGTGTGTGTGTGTGTGTGTGTGTGTGTGTGTGTGTGTGTGTGTGTGTGTGAAAATTCAATCTTAAAGAGTGTGTCAGCTATTTGGGGCAAGGACACGAAGCACTGCGTTTATAGAGAGGGTGCCAGAGGACTTGGCTTGGACATTCGGCTGAGGACCTAACCCTAAAGCTGTCCCAGTGGAGATTCTTACTGTGAACCTGGAGGGAGACAATTAGAAAGACATCCAGACCCCAAGCTGAGTGTGTTCCCTGTGTGCTCCAAAGGGCAACTGTATTTGATGCAGAATGATCCGCATCTGGAAATACTGAGTGCATCCATTTGTATTCCAAGTGCACGTTCCTCTCCAGTGTCAGTGGTGAGGATTCATGCTTCTTGATTACTGGCCCAGTGAGGAGATGACACACATATTGGTGGCCATCACATAGTGGTAGCAGTTGTGGGCATCACATCTATGTCAATTGTATGCATGCCTGAGTTGCAATTGTAATGAAATACTAATGCATGCCTCAGCAGTAATATATCAATGGTGATTCCAATGTAATAGATTCTTCAAAATCATTCAGTACTTCCCCAGCAATGACAGCTTCAGTAATGTACCCAGGCACCAACCTGAACATGACAAACTGCACTGTGTTTATCCAGTACCGGAAGAAGTGCTGAATGCACTCCTAAGCAACTCCCACCTATACTGTGAGGTATCTGTAGACAAGGCTATGGTGGGATTCTATGGTAGACTGCCTTTCAGTCAGTTCAAGCCTGGGAAGCCTCAGCAGTATGGATGCTAGCAAAGGCAAGCAATGGATGCGTGTGTGTTTGTGTGTGACTTCCAAGTGAATACTGGCTGTCAGGAGGGAACCTTGAAACATGGTCTGGTACACTGTGTCATCACAGACCTTACAAAAACCTTCAGGGTAGATACCACCATAGTAGCTTTGATAATTATTCTTCATCTGTCACTCACTCTAGGACACCAGCTCCTGGAGAAGGGTCGTACTGCTATGCCGCAGCATAATCAAACAGGACTAAATTGCCACTTGACCTTAAGAAATAGGGACTGAGAAGATTTAAGTGTGGTGAGCATATGCAGCTACACTGTAGCCCATTACTTGCCACACGTTGGAAGGACAACAAGCCTATGTTTTCACTATCCACTAATGTAGACCCCACCTAAAGAAACTGCTGCTGCTGCATGTCACTGTCAAGATGGCAGCATAACCAGTTTTGCAAGTCATGCAGTTGTACCAATGTACACACACTAATGGCTGAAATACTGTCTTATGCAGTGTAAACTACACCACTACTGAGAAAATTAATCATGGTGATTTAATTTTTGCCTTTGCAAGAAAATTAAGGAGAGAGTTGAGGTGGCCACTTAAATGGGCATATACCTGGCTATGTGTTCATTTCATGTTGGTTGATGCTTGGTGTCTATGTATTGCATGTATGACTGGTCCCATAATTCATATACCATCAGCCTCACAGACTGTGGTGTGGCAGCCAAAGGTGAATGTGTGAGTAAAGTGGACAGACAGTATGTTTATTTATCTTTTATTTCTTTTTTGGGAGGGTTATGGGGGACTAGTGTTCATCACCATACACCAGTGTGCAGCAGTCCCTGCTGTGATTAGGGCATATGGCTGCTTTGCATGTTGGATATCATATTTAGTAACATTAAGATCCTTACTCAGTCAACATAGCTATGCATGCTGATCAGAAGCTTTCCTCATAATCAGGACATGATCTTGTTAATGCAGTGTGCATTGCTGTGGGTGTGTACCAACAGTTCTGCAAAACAGGTCATGTGTGGCGAGTGTTAGCAGCTTAACAAAACACACATCAAAAGTCCTGTGTAGGTAGACGTGTGATGTCACTCATCGAGTAACACAGTCCAGTGTGTTGCTTCCGTACTTTGGTATGTAAAGGACTTAACTATAAAAGAGTACACTTTCACTTCTTGGCTTTGGATTGTTGATATCTGAACATTCAGGGAACTGCACATTGTGAGCTCATCACTCTGCAGTACAGCTGGCATTGCTGCATGGGTACAATGCCAAGAGGGTAGGTGTCAGTACCTTCACATATCGCTACCACAGTGCACTTTTTATGTTCATGCAGCAGTCACAGAATGTGTCTTTTTGTCATTGGAGACATCTTACACTATCAATCCAAGAAACAACACACAAATGCATGTGGAAGCTGACACGATTTGGTGCATATGGACAGATGGGATGTGCAGGGCTTGCGTAATTGAAAAGTGTTTACAGATGGTTATGAAAATTATGAAATACTTCCATATTTTCCCTAATAATGCAAATATTGAGTATGGTGGTATTTTGTCAATGAAACCTTTGGAAGCACTGGTTAGTAGGCAAAAACTGGCAAATAAATAAGGTAAACATATACAGATCTATACCAGTTTGTTTTATATAAAAGTTGATACTAACAAAATTCTAATATCACTACTAATATCTCAAGAATGGAGCAAGTCTTCTTTGCAAGCTGGCATCACCTGGTAGTTATGTGCAGTGAACCTGTCACTGGGGAATATACAGAACTGAATTATTGAAGAGTATTTGCAAAAAGTGGTTGCTACTAAAAACATGACAGTAAAATTTAGCAGGTATCATGTAGACATCCACTGATATAAATAGCTGTTTGCTGAAAAGATTATCAATATTAGCAATATTCCACTTTTAAGGATAATATTGCAGGAATTTTATGTTGTGCAGGGGGCAGTATATGTTCAGGGCAGTGAATGCAAAAAATGAGATGAAACATGCATTGGTAACAGAAACACAGCTGATTAAATAACTTTATTTGAAGTATACTGCATTAATATTAACATTACAGTAATATACTAATATGTCTTGAACATTAATTCATGTGTTAGGAAGCATGGAGCCATCAGCTGATAGCAGATGGTATGTATCCACAGTGAAAAACATCAGCGTGGAATGCACTGAAGAGTGTTTACAGAATAATACAAAATTATGGAATCTTTCCTATATTTAAATTAATGAATTAAAAATGAAGTGTGATACTGTCTCAAAGCTAATGAGATTTTCTCGGGGTGCACAGCGAAACCATAAGTATGATATGTACAGAGTTGAGGTTATTAAGGAGTGTTTGTAAAAGTTAAGAACAACATGACATTTTCCTTGTTTACATTAATTATGCAGAAATAGAGTGTGATATATTTGAGGTGGCATATGCAAGATGTGTGTGTTAGTTAAGACTAGCATTACAACATGGTGAATAATGCAAAAGCTTCCAAAGATGTAAACATTAGTTTCATAAAGCAATTAGGACTATTAACTATATTTTTAGGTCTGCTACAAGCAACAATATCAACATTTTACCAAAAAGTAAACTAACTACTAAAACCTGTTCAAAAGAGCTGTCTCATGAATTGTCAATGATAATCTCATAAGTACCAGCACATCTTAGGAGAGAGCACTACAGTTTGGCATTATCAGCAATATACTAAGCAAGTAAACCCTGATTTATTAGCATACACAATCAGAACATGTGCTTAAAACATCTCCCTTATATTTGTATTATTGCAGAAATGTTTACATTGCTATTCAATGTCCAGTGAATCTAATTTTAAGTTTGTTGCTTTCTCACCAAGAGCTCTCTTGTAGCCACACATTTCTAAATGAGATTACCAAATATGTACTTCTAAAATTAGCATGCCTTCTACATACAGTGAAGTAGTTTCATTATAAATAACTTTTACTGAGTATGCAAAATTTGTCTGAGTAGTAATTATTCAGTCAAATACAACCTTTTCCCAAGACAAAAAGTCATTCTGTTAAAAAAGATGCAAAAGGTGTATTGGAATTTAGTTTGCTGTGAACCAGACCAGCATATCAGTAAACTGGAAAAGAAGACAGGAAGATAAATAGCCACATTAATATAGTAAATTGCAAAAGCCTGACATGGGATTACTGAGCTAACACTCACTCTATCCTTTAGAATTTTAGGATTTTTTTGTTTTCTGTTGTATGGAAAATATATCATTGTGGTTTCTGGTGAAGTAGCCTAAAGAGTGTATCTTTTCCTTTTGTGCTATTAGAAACATTAGCATTGACAGGCAGAAAAAAGCTTCATACTACACTTAATTTATAGTACAATGTGTCAGATTTGGAGAACCATTTACTACTATTATTATCAGCTGCAAGAAAACCTGAGTGTTTAAGAATATTAAAAAGTGACATAAATCGCCTTAAAAGAGAAACTGTAACTAACCTATGAATAGAAGCATATGTTTGCAGCTTTTAGCAGGCAAATAAAATCTGCAGTACACAGAAACAAGCATTGTTTTTATACATTTTTAAACAAAAATAATAATAATACTTGTGCACATATATTTAAAAACATACCAAAATGACACTGTATCAGTTCCCAAAATGCAGTCCACATGGATTTATGACTTGTTATTAAAAAGTGATACAGGTCAGTAAACAAAGCAGACTTATGAGTGCAGTATTTTTCATTACAGGATTGCCTGATAGTGTCAGAAATTTAAATTCTAATGCACTGTATTTCTAGGTAAAAAGTATGAGACATGGAAGGGCCAGCACAAAGGATAACATTACAGTGGTGGCTGCCTTGTTCTTTATACCATTGTTTCTTCTTTTAACAATGTCAAATGATGGGTTGTATGCAGTGTTGGTAGAGTTGCTTTAAGAGTGCAGTGGAGAGATGGGAAGGCAGTGCAGATGAAGTAATACATACTCAGGTAAGGTGCTCTGTGAATGAATGAATTAGTGATAATATACAATTATTGACCATGGTATGGGTAATCCCAGTCTCTGAAGAAATTGGATAGATTTTAGTCAAGTACAAAGTGGGACTGGCTAAGCTTAAAATGGCCTTCAAGGGCAGCTAGCCTAGTACTTACCTATAACCCTATGAAACTATTTTATAAAGACAGTTGGCAACAGGCAACAAAATAACTACATCTAAAAAGTCCTGTCCTACCACTTTCTATGGACTACTGTAGCTGAACTATCACTAATCCCTAAAAATATTTAGCAGCTACACATGACACACAGGTGGCTTATCAAAACTTTAACTTATGATCTCATGAAAAGCAGGCTATAACCTTCTCTTCTTTTCCTACTATTTGGGAAGGCAACTACTCCTGCAAGATACATCACTGATAACACTCCTCTATGAGTAGACCAAATGGTAAGCAACTTGGGAACTCAGGTTGACAGTAACCTGAACTTTAATCACCATGTATCCATTACAGTCATTTCATATAAATAACACCTAGTGGGGTATTTTCAAAAACTACCACCTGCTTGTCTACTTGCATGCCACCCTTCCCAGTCCAAACACTGGCCAATACTCCTGAAAAAAATCTCTCTCTCCTGAGATCCTAACCAAAGTAGATTGCCCTGGAAAATAATGCTCCTTTATAACAAGTGCAAGATTAAAATAATTACATCTGGTGCAGTACCACTTTTAACAATATCTTCTTCACTTTGTAGTAGGATAGGGCACAGGCCCTTTGATAATCTGGGGCAACTGCAGTTTCAAGGAAACACATCACTACCACAATTCTATCTCTGCTAGCTCCCTTACTTTTCTTATGTTTCATACACTGCTTCTGTTGAAATTTGGACCATATATTACTCACTTGGTTACACCAGAAATATCTAGTCCAAGGACTGCTGTACTGGAACATTGAGAATCCCATTAGAATGTGAGATGGTTAGACTGCTCCAAGGCTTTCCTTACAATAAATCCTTATGTAATACTCCGTCAACCTCTCCTGTATAGGTCATCTTTTACTTACCTCTTTAGATGAGGTACATTCCCAGTCCATCCACCAGATCCTTCATATCTTCAGGCAAAGAACTCAGTGCTTGTTTTCTTATAAGGTCTCCCAACATTTCAAAAATAGTAACTCGAAGTCTACTCACCTACTTCTAAAGGTATGTGCTTATTTCTGCAGTAAAATCACTGACACTACCTTCTATTTTTATACTGTTATCTAAGCCATTTTCTGCAAGTTTCAGGTGTGAGCTTAAAAGATTTAGGGCATGCTTTACTTTACTAAAGTCAGCACACTGTAATCAGACAGTTTACTAATGGCATGCATAGTTTTATGCAAGACCACAGAAGTTACAAATGCCACCCACTTTCCTTCAATTTGCTTCAGATTATAAACTCATCCAAATGCCCATACAAAACTGTTAAAATGAAGTCCCCACGTCATAATGAAGAAATAATTTACTACTGACCTTGGTGTCCCATGTTGGGTTTTTACCCCTGCTACTCGCATATACTTGATAAATGGACATGAGCCTCTCTCATGCAATCACTCCATGTCCCCGTCAGCAGATTCTTGCAAGTAAATCCTTAACACCTCTAAAGCCCAAGCTTTTCTGATCTTACTCCTCTCGCTCTTTTCTCCTACCTCTGCACCACAAGCTGATTCATTCTGTCAGCTGCTTTGAATTCCTTGTGTTGCGACTTCAGCTCCAGTTATAGTATCTTTAAGATGCATTTTGAGGTTATCTGTGGACATACTGGCTGGTCCTTTTGCTGCATTCTCCACAGTTATAATCCCTGCCAGGCTGTCTCCACATCTAGTGAACAATACTTTGACTGAACACAAGGTGACTATTATCATCCTTTTTCAATGCATTTAAGTAGGAGATAATTGTGGCACAGACATCTTGAAATATTCTTCTCAAATTACCTTGTCTGCTTCTTAACTAATCTTACTAAAATATAACAACTGCTGTGTAATGTAAACTCCTGCATATTTGACCTTGTATCAGGGATAGAACATATAGCTTTTGGTGACAAAACTGTTTCATGGGCTATGTAGCGCCAGTGTAAAATATACCTGACATCTCTGCTACCAAGTATGCGATAGACAAATGTTACAAGGATTGCATCCCACACCACTGTTACCAATTATGTTAGGGGCAGGGGTTAAGGACTTTGATTCATGTCCTGTTAACACAAAAATTCAATTGCAAAGGGGTGAAAAGCCTCAACAGTTAATGGCAAATTTTCACTAATGCCTCAGGTGATGATCAACACCTGCCACAGCCAAATAAGTTTTACACTGTGCAACTACACAATAGAGTTATAATCACTAGCTCCTCAGAATTACTCCTGCATCAGCCAGCCAGTACTTCACCAGTAACTTGCTTTTCTTTAATTAAACGATCTGGTACCTCGGCAGTTCGCCTTCAAGGATCACAATTAATTCAAGGCCAAGGACCAATTTTTTGGTAAGCTTATTAGAGTTCTGTTTGACTCATAACTATTTTCTATTTAATAACAATTATTTTTTGCAAATAAAAGGATGCGATGGGGGCAGCTTTTGCGCCCTCATATGCTGTCATATATATGGGCTTTTTTGAGAAAACATTTATTTACCCTACTGATTTTTTTAAGAACAATGTGATACTGTATCAACGCTTTATTGATGATCTGATTTTCATCTGTAAGGGAGATATAATTGATTTCTTTGAATTTTTTGAAGTATTGAATAATAATGGGCACAATCTTTCCTTTTGTTATGAATTAAATAGAACACAGATTAATTTTTTGGATCTGTCACTATTTGTAGATGGGGAGAATATTGGATTTAGGCCCTATAGAAAATCTACTTCAGTTAATATGTTTTTGCATGCGACAAGCATGCATCCTGACCATTTACTGAAGGCTTTACCTTATGGAGAATTCAAGAGAATATTTGATCATACTAGTAACATCAATGAAAAATCTAATGAATTAAAGTTGTGTTGAGGTTGGGTGAAAGAGGTTATAACAAAATACAGTTATTAGCATACAGGGATAAATTACTTGGAAGAAAATCATTTGGAAGAAAAATAGAGTCTATAAATTTTGAATCTAGACAAGAAGAGTTGAACATAGAACAGAACAATGAAGAAGCTGATAAACTTTTTTATGTTACCAAGTTTACTGCCTTTTCTGATAAATTAGTGTTATTGGTCAAAAAATATTGGTATTTGGTCAGTGATGATGAATTGATTGGTCACTTGTTCCCTAAACATATCACGTTTTCATATAAGAGAGGAAAAAATCTTAAGGAACTGTTAAATAATAATCTAATTGAAAGGAAAGAGAATATCATGACTTCAAAGTTGGGCACATATCGTTGTGGTTCTTGTAATATTTGTGATAAGGTTGTGAACTTGAGCATCATTAATGATGTAAATTATACTCCTAAACATCATTTTAATTGTATGTCAACAGGGGTGGTTTATATCTTGGGATGTTCATGTGAAAATATGTGGTATATAGGACAAACCAAAAGGATGGTTAGGATATGGATTTTAGAGCATTTAAAAGATATAAGGAACCAAAATTTGTTTAGCCCTGTTGCTAAGCATTTCTTAGAAAAACATGGTGGGTCTTCTAATAGTTTAACATTTAGTGTTTTGGGAAAACCCTTCCTTCAGAGGGGAGATGATGTTGTAGGAAAACTATTGGAACTTGAGACTAGAATGATTTTCAAGTTCCATACCTTAAAGCCCAATGGTATGAATCAAGAATTAGGCATCTAATGAATTATTGATGTTTAGTACACGCTCACTTATTTATTTATTTATTTATGTATTTATCTATTTATTTATTTATTTATTCGTGTATTTATACATTTATATTCATGTTATAGAAATTTATGGTTGGTTTAAGGTCACTTCAAATAATCCTTCATTGTTAAATTGATTAATTAGGGGATTAATTTGTTAATTGTTTAAAAGAGAAGTGTATATAAATGTTATGAGTGCATTGAATTAATTGTGATCCTTGAAGGCTGCCGAGGTACCAGATCGTTTAATTAAAGAAAAGCAAGTTACTGGTGAAGTACTGGCTGGCTGTGTGTTTTCTTATTTCTTGAACTGTGAGGTGTTTTTGTTACTCCTGCATCAGTCTTAGCCCACTGCCTCCTCCTGCAATGCTACCAACAGTATCTGAGAAATAACTAAACCATATCTCTCTCACATGCATGCATACATACACACACACACACACACACACACACACACACACACACATGATATCTCTCCAGTGCTAGTGATGCTTCCCTACATTCATGATGAATTTTGCCACAAGACAGACTTTTTCTAGCACCAAGGTCTCAGTTACTGAACATTGTTACAGTGAACCTTTCAATATCTTAACTAATACTAACATACAACCAAACAGTCTCTCTTCAAAAAGGAGGATCCCTACAGTCATACCAATGCCTTGAAATTACCCTTATATGTCATAAGCAGAACTTTTATATATCAAAAAATAAAAATACCTTATGTATGAGAAAATCAGATAAAAGTATAGAAAATACTGATTAAATATATAAGCCAGCAAATGTTGGCCATGGGAAGACTTAAATAAAACATTTTTGAAAGATAGTTGGCAAGAGAATAAGTCTAAATGCATCCTGGTAGTCTTGTTCCTTTCACATTTGAGACAATATTGTAGCATAACTGCATGAAATCACAAAAAATACTCAGTAGCTGCAGATGACACACTGGTAGATTATCACAGTTATAGCTTACTGTTACAGGAAAGCAGCCTATATTTTCTGTGTATTTATTTATTATTTTTTTGACAATCCCTATAAATGTTTTATGAATTTAGGTGTGAATAGGGTTGATCAAGTCTAACATTCAGAATAAAAAAAAATACAAAATCCTCATATTAGACTTTCTTTCTAGTTTAGAAGTTTCCCCAATTCATACAGCAGTCTAGAAAGGGAAGAGCAACTGTCCTGGTTCATTACTCCTAGGAAGTTAGTGCTGCTTTCGAAATAAAACAGAATTTTTCTATCTTTTAAACACTGCTCCTTAGAAAACAGGTCCCAATTCCAACCTGAAGCAATACAGCTTTTGATAAGAATGTGAAAAATGCTTTGATTCTACTATACACAGCTTCATCATTACTCAAGATAACAATTATAAATTTCACTCATAATAAAATATGCAATTCTTGACACTTCTACATCTGAGAAAACATAACTTCTGACAGCTTTTTTCTTGTTCTTTTGTCAGTCTATCTTTGTAAATAACCATAAAGTTTGGGAAGTGAATGACTGTGTTCTGTGATATAGGTTTGGATCACTTTTTGCAAATGTTAGCAAAGCATCTTTGGAGGATCAAGGCATAGATGCTATCTGGCCAAACCTCACTCCTGAATACAAAGGGAAATAGAGATGTTAATGGGTCTGCAACAAGTTAGGCGGGATGATAAGAGGTGTCAAATATTGGTCTGAGCTGAATTCAATCACGAGAGGTGTCAAATATATTCTTGGGTTGAATTTAATGCTACCCAAGTGTAGAAGGAGAAGGGATGGGGCACTGTTTGGAAAGAAAGTTTTTAAAACTTCCAGAAAGGATTACATTGAAGAGCTGGACAGTTTTTTTTTCCAGGAGGAGAGTAGTAAGAGACACTGAAATGTGAAGAATAAAGTGAATTACCGAGGAAAGAATTGGAGAAAAATGGTGAAGTACAAGAAGGGGAATGGTAAGGAAGTTGTTTGGAAGATGGGAGTTATTGGGAGACTTTGTCTATAGTGAGTACAGTGCCTTTAATGAGTATACTTTACAGTATACAGCTCAGCAAGCTCCTGCCTGGAGCCCTGCAGAGTTCTACAGCAGCAGAGAGACAAAAGAGAGGCTTTGGAGTGATTAAGTATCATTTTTCTGCATTTTCTTGCTGCCTTTAGCTAATTCCACCTAAAACGCCAATTTTCCAGAGTTTCTGTGATTTAAAAAGCTTGTTTCAGCTACATATTGTACTTATTTTATTGCCTGCACTTTAACAAAGTAATTTTTGCATTTAAATTACCTGTTTAACTATTGTAGGCTACACACTCAAGTGCGATAGCCATTTTTGTGCATTTGAAGTGTTTTTTTGATTGTATCTGCTTTTTCTGAAAAAAATCAAAAATATACTTGTTTTCCTGCCTTTCTAAGCTAGTATAGCCTAGTTTTCAGGTTAGTGCTGAATTCAGGGCTGTGTTACAAGTTTCTGTGTTTGCCCATACCTTACTTGGATAGAAGGAAGTTTCTCTGTTCACTGTGAGAGAGGGAGGGAGTTTGAGCAGCCAAACTGTCTCTGGAGGAGTGGTTTCAGCCCAGAAATTAGTAGTTTATTGGCCATTTTGGGCTAATTTCTCTCTCTTTCATTTCCCTGCTATAAAACCCACATTTTCGAGGTTTTTGGGATAGTATACAGCTCAGCAAGCTCCTGCCTGGTGCCCTGCAGAGTTCTACAGCAGCAGAGAGACAAAAGAGAGACTTTGGAGTGATTAAGTATAATTTTTCTGCATTTTCTTGCTGCCTTTAGCTAATTCCGCCTAAAACGCCAATTTTCTTGAGTTTCTTGATTTAAAAAGCTTGTTTCAGCTACATATTGTTCTTATTTTACTGCCTGCACTTTAACAAAGTATTTTTTGTGTTTAAATTACCTGTTTAACTGTGTAGGCTAAACACTCAAGTGTGATAGCCATTTCTGTGCATTTAAATTGTTTTTTGAATGTATCTGCTTTATTTTCTGAAAAAAACAAAAAAAAATATACTGGTTTTCCCACCTTTCTAAGCTAGTATAGTCTACTTTTCAGGTAAGTGCTGAATTCAGGGCTGTGTTACAATTTTCTGTGTTTGCCCACACCTTACTTGGATAGAAGGAAGTTTCTCTGTTCACTGTGAGAGAGGGAGCTTTGAGCAGCCTTGTCCTTGGAGGAGTGCTTTCAGCCCAGAAATTAGTAGTTTATTGGCCATTTTGGGCTAATTTCTAGCTCTTTCATTTCCCTGCTATAAAACCTGCATTTGCGCAGTTTTGCGCACCGCGCAGCGCCAGTTAGCTAGGGTATAACTATTCCCGGTTCCACCAAGTCTACTCTTCAATTTTTCCCTTGGAACTAGACAAACTTTTAACTTAAGCACTCAAATCATTCACTTCTCATCCCGGCACTTGCTCAAAACTCATAGCAAGCACTAATAAACCTTAGCACTAGACCCCCCCCCCCATACTGTAAAGGACAAGGCTCTCTATTTGACCTTACCAGCCAATCAGTAAAACAGTTTACTGTACCTATCCAGACATGTCCAAAGGGCAGTTTCAGGTGTACTCTCTGGTCCAACTGGTGAATCTGGGCATTTTGAGGCAATGTTACAATTGCCTCATGTTCACAGACAAACCACTCCTCCTCCTTCCACCAAACACTAATACATGCGAGAGATGCAATTATACAGCCAAACTGGAGGCTAAGCTCTCTCAACCCAAGACTGGACCAGGCAGTCAAGAGGAGAAGGGAATTACTTGCATCACACCACCAGTCTCACATAGACATATGAAACCAGCACCGGCAAAAAAAACACATAAATACATGAAAACATACTCGGAGGCTCTAAATAAAAATCTGCAAAAGCAACAGAGACCTCCAAAGCAGACATCCAATCAACCTCCAGCCCCCAACACAAACCATGAAACACATACTTCACAAAACCAGTTTGCCATGTAATCACAGCCCTTAAGGCAAAATAACATACACAACACACTAGTAATAGGTGACTCTATACTCGGGCACAATGACGTCTCACTCACTAGGCTGAACAAGGAGAAGGTTACTGTTAGTTGCCTGTTGGGTGCCAGGATCTGCCACATAACACAAGCACTCACGTCACTCCAGAACAAGTACAAATATGACTCTGTCATTGTCCATGTTGGTGTGAATGACCTGAGCCATACCTCCCTGGACTACATGAAGAGACATGGAGGAGCTCTCTGATCACGTAGCACAGGCTGGTATGACCCTGACCCTGAGTAGCATCCTGCCCTCACCAAGAATGATACCACAGTATAGAGAAAAAACTATCAATTTCAACAATTGGCTAAGCATCTGGTGTCATTTAAAGGGGATCCAGTGTCTGTCAGTCTGGGATGACATGCTCGACAAGCCACGCTGCTTCGTTAGAGATGGCTTGCACCTGTCACCCTTAGGCTTTCGAATACTGGCCAAGACTCTTGCTACCCCCATAGTGCCTTTTTTAGGCAAGGCTCAAAAGACAAACCCACTGCCATAAATAGCACAAGTAACAAAAAACTGAGGGTAATGCTACTCAATGCCAGAAGTCTAAAAATGCACGCACTCAAGGCACGCCCCAGTATGAAGAAAATCGATATATGTGCAGTAACAGAAACCTGGTTTAAGGCTCCAGAGAGCACCCCAGCACTACCAGGCTACAACACAAACCATACATTTTGGGCACAAAACCCAGACCAAAATACAAAAGGCAGGGGAGTATCCATATTCATCAAGGATACCCACACCTCCAGGTTAGCGGCACAGCACGATGCTTCAGAGATCATCCACATGCAACTAACAATGGGCAAAACTGCTATTCAAATTATAGCTTGCTACAGATCACCCACCATGTCCTAGGACCCCCACTCCACATTCCTAGAAACATAAATGTCCTACCAAACATCCTGATATTGGGTGATTTCACTTACCCAAACATCAACTGGGAGAACTACTCAAGTACAAACTCCCTTGCCCAACTTTTCCTAGAATTTATAAACTCAAAAGCCCTGGATCAACTGGTCAACACCCCCACCAGAGGTGACCACATATTGGACCTGGTCATCACCAACATGGGCGACCGGTGTTCCACACAGGATGTCAACCACTCATTGGTTAGATCAGACCATAAACTAATCACTCTGGATATCCACATTCCGCCACCACCCCCGGTCAAAGAAACCACAGTGAAAAACTTTTCAAAAGCAAACTTCACATTACTTAAGACCGAGGTGGGAAGATTCAAAGCCCCCATACTAAAGGATAACGCCCGTCCAAGCTGCAAAATCCTTTACGAATACACTCTACGGGCACCTACAAGAATGCATGGATCATGCTATCCCAAACAAAACCAAGACTCACTCCTCCAAGAAAAGGAAACCAGTCTGGTGGACCCATGCCATAAACAAGTTATATAATAGAAGGAGGAAACTAGTACAGAAAAGAGTAAAAACCCAAGAAGGGAAGACATCCCTGATCAGTATCAGCAAGAAACTACATTCCCTCATGAAATCAGCCAAGGCTAGCTTCGAAAGAAAAACTGCCATGGACTCCAAAGATAACCACAGGGCATTCTTTAGCTATGTCAAGAATCTAAGTGGCAATTCTCAGATCTGCTCGGAGTTGGTACAGAATGGCACAAAATACACTACACTGACCGATATAGCCAACATCCTGGCAGACAAGTTCAGTGCAAACTTCACCCCCCTCTCACCCCCAAAATGGCCCATAACTATACCAGAAGAATGTAGTGCCCCTGAAATCACAGACACTCTGGTTAAGACAGCCCTCTCCAAAGCCAAAAACACAGCATCAATGGGACTGGACGGTGTCCCAGGCTGCGTCCTATACAAGCTCAAAGATGAACTAACCCCTCACCTAAACACACTGTTTAAACTCAGCCTCTCCACAGGCTATTTGCCCACAGAGTGGTGCACAGCAATGGATATTCCACTCCACAAAGGTGGAGCCATAATGGACCCTGGGAACCATTGCCCTATAAGCCTAACCAGCTTGGTCTGCAAAGCTATGGAGCACATCATCATGGATCTCATTAACAGAGACTTTGGGAACCTCCAAACACTGGACCCTACCCAGTTTGGCTTTAAGGGAATATCATGCCTCTTAAACCTGGTGGACTTCTTTGAGACATTTACCAAGGCTATAGATGAGGGAAAGGTGGTCCACACAGCCTACCCAGACCTTGCAAAGGCCTTCGACACCATTCCCCACTCAGGTATTATAGACAAGCTCACCAGCCTGAACATAAACCCCTACGTCACAAGATGGGTTGCCAACTGGCTCATGGACAGAACCCACATGGTAAGAGTTGCGGGAGTTAGGTCTGGCTCTAAACTGGTTACGAGTGGCATTCCCCAGGGCTCAGTCCTAGGACCCCTCCTGTTCGGCATATACTTTTCAGAGGTACAGGCAAGCACAGGAGGACTATGGCTGACCAAGTTCGCAGATGACTGCAAACTAGGGGCTATAATTGACTCTCTGGCTGACACAGACATCCTCCAAAAGGGTCGCACTGACACAGATACCTGGTGTCAAAACCATGGCCTCAAGCTAAATGCCAAAAAGTGCATAGTCATCCCCTTTGGAAAAAACAAAGTACCCACAAACTATCACATAGGTGGTAGCCCCCTAAATACAGAAGACATAATACGGGATCTGGGGACCCAAGTAGATAGTAACCTCTCCTTTGATAATCACATTGCCAAAGTGGTTAGAAAATCCTACTATGTGGTCCACCTAATCACAAAAGGGTTTGCATCCAGATCAAAAGAGGTCATTCAGGCCCCTCTACACATCACTCATCAGACCCATCATAGAGTACAATGCCCCATTTGGGATGTACCTTACAAGATACCTGCAACAACTGGAAAGACCACAGAAGTACCTCAACCAAGAGGATCACTGGCCTCAAGCAGATGCCCTATGCAGCTTGACTGAAGAAACTCCAGCTGTACTCGGTTGCATACCGCCTACTCAGAGGTGATCTCTGCCTGACATACAAGGCCATGTCCAACCCGGAACTGATGGACATGTGCCACCTAAAGAAAACTATATCCCCTCGAGCCACACGCTCCAGGGATCTAAACCTCACTACAACAATAAATAGGACGTGCTGGAGGGATTGATTCCTGCCCCAGAGACTTCCCATGCTCTGGAACAAGATTCCAATCTACAGTAGGCAGAGCTCCTCCCTAACCCTCTTCAAGAGAAACCTTGACGAGTGGATGGGAAACAAAGTTTATCCCAGGGATCACTTCAATGGCTCTGCTGGACAGAGGCACAAGGAACTAATCTAAGGGGGGCGCGAAAGCCAACATATTACGGCTAAGCTTATAAATGTCTTCGGGCAGATAGCCTAGTACCTACCTGTAAACCTATACTTTAAAAAGTATTTGTATTTCATCTAATGGTTACTAAGCTAAATAAATAAATATTTCAGTGTCAAAACAGATGAGGGAGAAAAGGGAATGAAGAAGATAATGGATGTCAGTGGCTAGAGACAGCAAAAGTTAAGAGGCAGTGTAGGAGAGAAAATGGTCTAATATGAGAAAACAGCAGCTTGGATTTTTAAGAGTAGAATAGACTACTGATAAGTGACTGCCTCACTGCCAAACTTTTACAAGGGTGATCTGATCTGATATGAATGGGTAGAATAGTAGGGAAATAATATAAAATACTGCATAGGCAGACAATAGTATAAGACAAACTAGTCACACTATAATTCTGATGCCATCAGGATAAGTGTTTGCTTGTTCAATGTAAGGTAGCAGAAATAACAGATGATATGCACACTGAATACGACTGAGTGAAAACTATGCGTCTCGGGCAAAAGAAAGAGAGAAGCAGGAGGATTACATAAGCTGCATTATGCATCTATTGCCACCAGTACATGTGCTTGCTTGTTTAGTGTAGAAGATGCAGAATGGAAGTAAAAGAAAATATAGTATAATTTATTTATTTATTTTACATTTGTTAACCCCGGTTAGTCTGGCTGAGCTTTTGGCTCATTTTCAGCAGAGACCAGGGTAGAAAAGCTCCTCTGGACTAGAAAACAATTTATTAAATTTTAGTAACATAGTAGTAACAATCAGCTATAGGATCTTACAAGCAGAGACCTGGAGAGAAAAAAAAAGCTCCTCATGTATCTAACAGAGTTACATTGGTTGAAATGTTTTACACAAGATTTTGGCAATAGCTTTTAATGTTTATTGTCAAGCTGGTGCAAATGAGGAATATATGGAAATTAGCAGGTGCCTGAAAGTGCAGAGAGAAAGCATCAGTATGGCCACCAAACTGCCAGCAGGGTAGTGAGTATTTAAGTGACCTAAACCAGAAGTGGAGACAGGAAATGTCAGTTTGTCTGCCAAGATGTCAACAAGATGGTACTTACCAGCATAAGTTAACAGAAGTGAAGATAGGAAGTTAGCAGCCTGGCCACCTAGCTGCCACCAAGATAGTGAGTACTGGCTTAACTAATAACATTAATATGGCATAATTATAAAGAAAGCTAAGATCTCTGGTTACTGAAAAGCTGAAATCAATGGTGAAAGGTTGACAGGGCATACAAAAGAGGTAAGAGTTGCAAGTATTTAGTAATATGAAATGTAGGTCAAAGGACTGAACATTATGATATTAATATATACCACATTATATTATATGATTATTATATCATATTATTGCATTATTATGATGCATTAACATTATACACACAATGAATGTTACAAAAGGATTAATAGCATAGAAGGACTTTCTAAGCATCATTTTGTACAAGTAGCTATTGTTAAGACCCCACACTGCAAGGAGTACAGAACAATCAGTTGAATTGTATGTATGCCAGTATATTTATAAAGTAGATGTCATATACTGGAAACCAAGAAAGGACAAATGAACCACCTTCAGACAGAATGAAAGTAAGAACCAGGAAAACACATAAGGAGCACAAAAATGCAGAAGGCTTTGTTTCAACAACAGCTACATTTCCTGTCATTACAACAAAGACATCTCCAAAATATTAATATTTATTCATTCACATTTCATTACTTGCAAAGTCCAGCTGGGAAGAAGCCCATTTTCAGTGGAGGACCTGGGAAGAAAAGCTCCAAATTATTACAAAACATTTTAAGAACAATTTTACAGTCTTCAAAAATATAAAACATATGCAGTTTAAATAATTATAACAAATTAGTGATAATATAAAAACATTGGTTAAGAATCAATACACGGTATATGACAATCATTTAACATTTATAGAACTTTTAGGCAGTTTGTAGAGAAATTAAAGGTAAGTTAGTCTAGTACAAACAGGAATTGCAATATGAAGTGAGGGAAAAACAGGCTTATAGTATAGAGAGAAAGTCAGGGAAGAGAATTTTGATAGAAGTAAAGAAGGGAAAGTAAGGAGGTATGAAGAATGAAAAAGTACTTGTTCACATTTAGGGATATAGTTTATTTTGATTTTGAGCAAGAACAGAGGCAGATTTTATCTAGGAAGTCTTTCAGAGTGGTTTTGAAAGCTGGGAGGGAGGGTATTGACCTGATGTAGACAGGTAAGGAGTTCCAGGCCTTAGCAACATTGAACACATACAGATTAAATACAGACAATGCCCAGCAGATTTGATGGGTTTGTAGACGGACAGGATTTTTTGGTCACTGGATCGCATTGATGGACTGGGAACATAGTTGTGTAGAAGGTTTTTAGCGCTGGACAGACAGATGGATGCTGGATAATTTTACAAGTGGTAAGAAGCTGTGTATATGTTAGTTGATGAGGCAATTCTAATCAGTTTGGCTTTTTTGTGCTATACAGTGGTGGGTTCTGAAAGGGGTATTTGCTGCAAATTTAGCAACTTTGTTACAGCATTCTTCAAGTTTTAGTTTTTGTGAAGCCTGGAGGTTAGTCACGATGGGAACATTATAAAGAAGAGTGGGGAGGAAATAAGTAGTGGCAAGTGTAGTTTTAGTTGCGTTGGTGAGAAAGTGTTTGGCTCTGTAAAGCATCCCTAGTTTTTGATGAGTTTTTCTTATGCAATTTTGTATATGTAGGTCAAATGTAAGCTTATTATCCACTATTGGTTTGTGTCTTTCAGCTTTTCCCGGTTAGGGGTCGCCACAGCAGAACTCCGTTCCGCTAATGATTGGCAGTTGATTTTTAAGTACCGGCTTGCCAGGCCTGATGCACAACCTTCAATGAAGGTATGCCCATTCACGCATGTCTCCACGCAGAAGACGCTCTAGCTGAGAATCGAACCGGACAGTGTCTTACTGTGAGGCGACAACGCTACCGTAGCACCACCACCGCGAGTGTTCTTATCATCCACTATCACCCCTAATAATTTGCTGTAAGAAGTGACTTCAATGGTTGTATTATCAAGAGACAGGACTTTATTTTTTTTTTTATGAGAGAGCAATTTGGGGAAAAAAGTACTTTGATCTTTTTTTGGGTTGAGCTTGAGTTAAGACGCAATGTTTCAGTGCCTGTTAAAGATTTCTGAGTATTTTTTTTTTTTTTTTTGGTGGTGTACTATGTTGTCAGATGTGCAACTGAGTGGAATCATCTGTGTATTGTATTAGGGTGGCCTGTTGCATGGATGTGCAGAGGGTGTTGGTGAAAATGTTAAAGAGGAGGGGACCAAGAATAGAGCCTTGTAATACACCGTTGATAACTGGGAGGTAAGGACAGAACATATCATGCTATTTTACTGACTGATACCTATTGAACAGGTAGCTCTTGAATCACAGAAGAGCGGGATGAGAGAGAACTAGTGAGGACATTTGAAGTAGAAGTTTCCTGTGATAATCTGTATCGAAGGCTTTACACAAGTCTAGAAATAAGGAAGTGACTAGTTTGCCATTATCTCTAGCTTTATTGACAGTATCTATACAAGTTAGAAGGGCAGTGCTCGTACTATGGGAAAGACGGAAGCCATGTTGTGTATGGGATAGGAGTTCTTCCTGCAGGGGATAGTCTAGCAATTGCTTCTGAATACATTTTTCAAGCATTTTGGCAAGGGGAGATAAGACTGCTATAGGTCTAAAGTTATTAATGTCTGCTGAATTTCCTCCTTTGTGCAGAGGAATAATACATGACTTTTTCCAAAGAGAGGGAATGTGGGCTTCCTAGACTGATCCATTTATAAAAATTGAGATAGGATATACAATGCTATTGGCTACTAGTTTTAGGTACTCAGCTGGAAGGTCATCAGTTGAAGAAAAGCATGGTTTAAAATTATTTAAGAGTACCTTTATATAGTATGTTGGCACAAGTTTGAAGATGAAAGTGGATGCGGTGATATGTGGCTGTTGGGTATGGTTGGGATTAAATGGTGAGGAATCCTTGGTTAGGGATGCTATACTCTCTATAAAATAAGAGTTGAACTGTATTACAATTGGTGAGTTACTGGGAGAGGGGTTTGGTTGACTTTTTGGCTGGGATGTTAGATTTCTTTAATGGATGTCCAAAATTTGTTAGGGTTGTGTTTAATATTATTCTGAAAGTTATTACAGTATAGTTTTTTTTGTCTTCATTTATTTGCTTTTTAGAACGATTGTGGAGCATTCTAAAGCTTTCAAGATATTGAGGTGTTTTGTATTTTTGCCATTCTTTCCATGCTTTTTCTCTACCCTGCATTAGCATTTTACTCTTTTTTGGGTAGCCAAATTGCATTATTTGTTTCGAGTATCTTCCTTCTAGGAGGTGCAAAGCTATTTAGGACATTTAGAAAAGTTATATTAAATTCATTTACACCATCATTTAAAAAGAGGATTTCTAGGAAGTTCCAGTTAATGGACGATAGTGTAGTAATGAACGTTTGGGGGTCAAATTTGGAAAGGTTGTGTATTGTTTTATAAATACGCTGTTTAACTGGATGTGAGATGTCAGGTCGTATAGATTGGGAGATGATCACTGAGAGAGTCTGACACTGTTCTTGTAGTGGATACAGTCTAATAGGGAATTTTATATCTTGCTATAATGTGTGGAAATATTGATTAGTTGTGTGAACCCATACAAGTTCATGCATAATGCAGAAGAGATGTCCAACCAACTGACATTCACATCACCTAGTAGTATTTTTTCTTGTGGAAATGTTTTGGATATACAGTGCTGGCTACCTTCCAGTATAGCTGAAGTGTCGCCAGGAGGCCTTTAAAGGGCAGTAATACATATTTGTTTATAACTGTTTACTTTGAGGAAAGGAATACGAATATCTGCTGAACTGAATTTTAGTATTGGTTTGCTGTAAAGGGAAATGTGGTAGGTGTTGAGAAATAGTAAAGCAATTTCACCACCTTTCCTCTTTACATGGGCATTATGGATGATATTATAGCCAGGAGGTATAACTTTGGAGTAATTTATGCTGGGTTTAAGCCATGTTTCTGTTACAGCAGGAACATCTGGCTTACAGCTTTATAAAGTGGAAGCACAATGATGTCTTTTGGCACAATCCTGGTCTGTGGATGTCAAATATTAAGGACTGTAAGATGAAAGGTATGTTGGATGACCTCAGTGAAGCCAAACAGGTGTTGCTACACACACATGGAAAACAAGCAGTTCCCTGAGGCATAGAAGTTGTTAAAAAGCATACCTCATTTCAACAACAGGGCCACTAGGATACCATAGCAAGGAAGAAAAAGCCAACATTCTCAATAAACAAGAGAAGTTACATGAACTATAAATAAAAAAAGAAAAATAGCAATACTGTAAGCAGGAAAAAAATGTTAATTAGAAGCGAGTTAAGCTTTCACTGTTCTCAGACAACAGTCAAGAGGAAGAAGTCACCAAAACAACACTATTTTTGGGGGGTGGGAGGAGTGGAGGGAGGAAGGCTAAAGTAGAAATAAGTCAGTATTCATCATGGCAGCAGAAACAAAAGCAAACACGAGTGACTAAAACAGCAGGCGATACATTTCCATAGCTACTATGGTTTCTGGGAAGTTTGTCTTAAATTAAAAAAGTAAGGTGTAAACTAGGTATTCTTTGCAGTGCACTGAGAATAAAGGCTGATAAATGAAAATAAACCATAACGCAGCAACGTTTTTTATGTAGCAATGGCCTCAAAGAAAGGTCAGTTCTTAGCATTCATGGTTTCACAGCAAGGACAATAGTCTTCATTCTACTCTCAGTGTTTTACATAGGTTAATATAGACCCAAGGAATTAATCCTTAACCTGTGGAGCACACAGCATTGCAGTTGTGTATAATGCAGTTAACTCAGACAAGAAAAAATGCATTTATAACTAAGTTTTTATATCATGTTAAAACCTACGAGTTACTAATACCGCATAAAGCATACTAAGCTGTACACTGTGGACTAAGCAAGCTGATAAAGACGGACTCATTCAAATCAGCAAGCATGTATACAAACTGGTAGGGTTAAACTAGCAGATTCCGGAGAAGGAAAAAAAGGAAGACAAATTAAAAAACTGATAAAGAGACACCTCATTAAACACCTTGGGCATAAAAAGAAGGATTAGTATGAAGAGACTAACCCTACTGACCCTATGAAAAACAAAAAGAGGAGTAACAGCCTTAAGAGCCTGGAGTTCAGAAACTCTCTTAGCTGAAGTAAGGGCCAAAAGGAAAACAGTCTTCAAAACACAATGCTGCAAGGAAGCTGAAAGTTGGAGTCAATTTTTCATACACAAAATGAAGTCCAAGGAAGGTGGACTAGGTTTCCTGGGAGGTCTGATATGAAGGATGCCTTTAAGAAACTGTTCAAACTCAAACCTAGAGGCAACAGGAGTCAATAGCAAACAAGCAAAAATAGCTGAAAGATTAGCTTTAACAATAAAATAAGCTAGCCCAGCATGGAGTTGTTTGTCTTTTCGGCTTTATGGAGTAATTCACACAAATAAGACAAAAATAAGACAGAACACACAGATAAGAAAGAAATTATGGATTGTTACTATTATGAAAAAAGCCCAGAATTTCCAGACACAAGATATACAAAACAATTAAGAGAGAAATTAGAGGTACGAAAAGTAATTCCGCAAGAAAAACTGTCAGAAGCTTCAAATGAAAATCTGTTTTCATTAATACAATAGATTTGTGAGAAACAGTATATAGATCAAGAAATATTGATCTGCTTGGAAAAAGAAGCATCTGAGGAAGTGTAAAAAGATAAACAACAAAACCAAGAGATATTTGAAAAGCATAAAAAAGAAATATGGATATAGGAAAGAAAGAGAGAGAGAGTTGATATGGTGCAATATTTATGCAAAGGAGAAAGCCAAATTAATCAATGTATAGAAAGCAGCCCAAAAGATAATTGAAAAGAAATACATGCAAAGGCATCCGGATATGGAAAATTTCACAATAAAAAAATGTCACAAAGATGGAATGTAGAAAAGAAGATCAGTAAAGCAGAAGTTAAAAAAATAGAAGTTGAAGTTGTGGAGTGCCTGAAGTGAAGGATTTGATTTAGAAGGTCTAACATAGGTTACAACACAGCAGGATGGAATGAGTCCCGAAAGCAGGAAGATCAGGAAACATCTGAAGAACAAATTTGGACATGGGAAAGAAAAAGAGATTTAATGTGGTGTAATATTTATGCAAAGGAGAAAGCAAAACTAAACAATACAAAAAGAGCAGCACCAAAGATATTTGGAGAGAAATGAAGACAAAGGAATCCAGATACTGAAAACTTTAGAATACAAAAAATAAGAAGACAGAGGAAAAATAGAAAAGGAAATTAGTAATGGAGAAGTTGAAGAAATAGAAAGTGAGGTTATGGAGTACCTTCAAAGTGAAGGATTTAGTGTAGAAAATCTAATTCAGAAAGCACCACAACAGGATAGAGTAATGGATATCCAAATTAAGGGGAAAACAGTGGAACAGGAAGCAGTTGGTCAGGAGCCATGTGAAGATAATTTGGAGCCTTCCACAGGAAACCAGTATAAACATTCACTTGAAGCTAGACAGCAAGGGAAGGAACAGGAAACTGTGATACAGTCAGTGTTGAGGAGTGATAGGCCAGGGAGTTTCCAAATGATAGAGCAACAGACAGCACAGGATGAAATTGATGAGACTGAGTCACAGGAAGATGCTATAGAACCTTCTATAGAATGCTTGCAGAAACTGGAAAAACAAGGGATGTGCCCTCAGTTTGGAAAAAAAATGAGCTAAGAGAAGAACTGCTTGATTTAATAGAAATTGGACAGATATATCAAGATCAATGAAAGAAATAGACTGCAGAAGGTTAATAAAACCCAAAAAGTCAGAATTCTAACATAAATGAACACAGTAATTAGGACTGTTCATAGAGATCCATGTAATATAACAGAAGTAAACAGGATATACTACTGTGCAGCTAAATTAATAACGGATAAAGTTCTACCATAAGAACACAGGGTAGTGAGGGAAAGGAAGGAGAGAAATCGAATACCATCATGGAAATACTGAATAGAGAAAATTATAAAGCAATTAAAACAAGAAGTGTCACTGTTAGAAGACTACAGAAGAGGGAACAGATCAACAAAAATACTAAGAAACATAGATGTGATAAAAGCAATGCGCAATATTAGAACACACCAGGATCGATCATGCACTATCGCAAATAAACTAAAACTTTCAGCACAGGTGGAAAAACTTAGAAGATACAAAGATAAATATAAATATAAAGGAAAAGTGCAAATTAAGCAATTTATTAAGGACCCAAAAAGGTTTTATAGAGAACTGGGAAATAAGATAAAAGGAACTGAAAGACCGCCAAAAAAAGAAGAAATAGATACACTTTGGAGAAGTATACATGAAGATCCTGTGGAACATAAAGATGCTAAATGGATAGAAGTAAAAGAAAGAATAAGAAGTTTAAAGGTACAGGATATGATAACAGCTAGAGAGACTGAAACAAAGTTAAGAAAAGCCTCTAATCGGAAAACCCCAGGCCCAGATGCAGTACCTAACTTCTGGTTAAAAGTATTAACATCTTTGCAGGAAGATTTAGCCATGAGTAAGAACTATCGATATGCGCACCCAGTACAGACACCAACCTGGCTAACAACAGGAAATACAATGCTCCTACTTAAGAGTGAACCTGCAAGCTACTCTAAAAATCATAGACCAATAACTTACCTTCCGACGATGTATAAACTATACACGGGAATTAATGCTGTTTATAGTCATTTAGAAGAAAACTCAATTATGGCAGTAGAACAAAAGGGCAATAAAAGAGAGTCATATGGAACAAAGGATCATTTGTTGTTAAAAGAAGTCATAGTGGAGAACTGTAAAAAGGGGAAGAATCTAAGTATGGCATGGACTGACTACAAAAAAGCATTTGATAGTATCCCTCATTCAAGGATAAAAGAGTGCTTAAAAATGTATAAGATACACCCCACACTGATAGATTACATTACAGTGACCATAAAACCGTGGCAGACCACTTTGCAATTATGCCATGATAAAGGACAAATTGTTATCCCAGGGATAAAAATTCAAAGGGGGATATTCCAGGGTGAGACTCTGTCACTGTTACTATTCTGCCTTGCCCTTAATCCATTAAGCTGTTTACTAAACAGCTTAGGCCATGGCTGTAATCTGGCTCCTAGAAAACAACAAAGTGTAAAGACTTCTCACCTTCTTTGTCGAGGATTTAAAACTGTATAGCTCATCAGATGAGGAACTGAAAGCACAACTGCAGTTGTCAAAACGTTTTCAGATGATACAAAAATGTCATTTGGTCTTAATAAATGTGCAAAAGCAACCTTTAAAGTAGGAAAACTGCAATGCCAGGAAAACATCAGTTTGAGACAAGAATGTAATATATAAGAACTTGAGCAAGGAGGAGTGTATAAATACTTGGGAATTGATGAAGGATCAACAATAAAACATGAACAAATGCAAAAAAAAACTTAGTAAGAAATACTTTAATTAGTCATGAGTAAGAACTATCTATATGCTTAAATTAATCCTGAAAACAGCACTGACATCTAGGAACAAATTCCAAGCTATAAACCAATTTGCTCTTCCTGTCCTAGCTTACAGTTTTGGAATGATTGACTGGCCCCAAAACATGTTGGAGAGATTAGATTGGAAAACAAGAAGGATGCTTCATGCTCACCAAATGATTTATAAACATCAGTGCATGCCAAGATTATCTATTCCGCATTCCGAAAGAGGGATGGGCCTCCCTTGAAACTAATTGGGTTTATTATCATTTTGTCAAGTTCACTGCAGGCGAATTATCATTTCTACGAAACGTAAAAATGAAATTCACAACAGTGAACGACAAAAATCTCGAACTCGGAAGTGGTGAATGTTCGAATTCGACATATTTTGAACATTAGCCACACATTCCCGGGAACAGCATTACTGTACATTCCACAGTAAAGAACATGTTTGCAGGGTGAGCAAGCCACCCTGTGTCCCCCACACCCCCTGCTACTTAGATATACAAACTCCGGGATCGCACTACAGTGAGGGAAAGGATACATTTCCCGATCCCCACTATAGTGCGATCTGCATCAAAATGTAGAAATTCATAACAGCGAATGCTTTTCCAATTCTATCAAATGGTAGTTTCACACTAATGTAAATCGCACAAAGTGCAATAAAAAAAAAGATAGCAAAACATTGATTATATGTAGAGATCTGCAATAGTGGGACTCCACACATATCTGCTGACCTCATAAGACCCAAAAGTAGTGAACGTTTTATGAATATGAGGAGAATAAATCTAAGATGACTTCTCTGTTTAATCTAGCAGAAGCTTATCGACATCAAACAGAAATGGAAATCAAACCAGAAGTGGATAAAAATCAGGCAGCAACTGAATGTACCAAAAAACAAAAGAAAGAACTTGAGGTGAAGGATCAGATTAGAAAGCAAGAAATGTGGAAAAAGCATAAATATAGTTGCAAGTATAGAAAACTTCTGGAAGAACATCATGTTGATCAGGAACGAACACAGGAATGGTTAAGGAGAGACGAATTCAAACCAAGAGATGAAAGGTTAATACTGGTGGCCCAAGATAGTGGGCAGTGTACACACAGTGGTTTATAAAGTCAATTGAACACATGGGAGAAACAGACAAATGTAGGTTTTGTAAAACCAAATTGGAAACAGTTGCACACCTTGTTGCTGGTTGTGACATACTAATGGCAGAAGGACTGTATACTGAAAGGCATAATAATGTGGCGAGACTGTTGTACTGGGGATTGTGCAAACATTATGGTATTGAAGTGGCCGAAAAACACTGGAAATATGAGCCACACAGCATCATAGAAAATGAAGTCTACATCACATAGGATCAGCCATTACCAACAGTTCAAAAGATAGATGCTAGAAAACCAGACATAGTGGACCAAGAAAAGAAGACAAGAGGAGCATTGATCATTCAAATTGCCACGCCCAGTGACTTCAGTGTCTTGCGTACAGAGAGATGCAAAGTCATAAAATATCAGGATCTGGAGGCAGAAACAAAAGCAATGTGGAAGAAAGATACCCAGATAGTTCCAATAGTAGTAGGAGAAATGGGTCTTGTAAAAAAGAATTTAAGAATTTAGATATGTCGCCAATACATGTAACTCCATATGAACTGCAAAGGAGTCACTACTGGGCACACTGCGGGTGCTGTGAAGAGCACTGCTGGCTGACATCAAAGATTGAAACGATACTAATTTCATGAACTTTAATCATACCTTGACTTAGGAATGGGGTCCATTCCTGTCATGGTATTAGAAACTCAAAAGACTTGGAGATATAAAAAAATAAGAGAATCAGAGGGATCCCTACAGAAGTAGATTCTGGTTAGAAGAAAGGTACCAAACAGAAAATCTCTTCCTTTTGGACAAGTATGATTTCCTGGTAGTGGGTTTAATAGCTTCCTGCAGTACCCTAAGTGCATCCTGAGAAAAAAGGTACCTAAAAAGGATCAAAATCCTATCACCCACAATGTCAGTTGAAGAGTAGACATGTGGGGATGGATCAGGGACCCCTTGTCTTGTGTGAGAAGGTCCACTTTGTGAGGTAACATATGGCGATTTCCCCTTGGCTAGATGAAGAAGGGGGAATCAATGCTGTCTGGGCCAAAAGGGAGTCACCAGAAACATTTTGGGGTGAGTCTTGCTTTACCTTGAGCAGCAGTCTCAGAATCAGAGGAACAGGAGGCAAAGAGAAACATCCCCTTCCAGGGAATAGACAGGGCATCCATTTTCCAAGCCACAGAGCTCAGTACTCTGGTACAAAACAGTGGAAGTTGTCTGTTCAAAGGGAGGGCAAAAAGATTTGCCTGTGTAGTACCCCACCTATGAACAATGTCCAGAAAAACATCTCTGTGAAGCATCCATTCGTGAGCCTGTGTACTGGACCTCCTCAAAGTGTCTGCCACAATATTTTGCTCTGATGGAATGTATACAGCCTGGAGAGTCACCTTATACTGGACAGCTAGATCCCAGACCTGAACAGCTAGCCTGCAAAAAAAGTAAGACTGTGCCCCATCACTGTGGTGTTTTCTGTGAAGAGTTTGAGAGGCTCTAGAAGAAAGAGAGACCGGAAAGTCTTAAGAGCTATAAGGAGAGATCTCATCTCCTTTATATTGATGTGATTTGACCTCTGATGAGGAGGCCATAGACCCTGGACCTTGAGGAAACCAAAGGAAGACCCCACCCTCAACCCCTGTCCAAGGCATCTGAAAAAAGTTCCTGAGAGGGGACTAGGGGTTGAAAGGATGTCCTAAGTTGAGAGTAAGCTGACAAACCCACCAATGAAGCTTGGGTTTGAGGCATGGAAGGAGAGGAACTAAAAAATCTAGTGGACAACAGTGTTGAAGACACACTGACTTTAGGAAACACTGCGGTTTTCTCATATGGAGTCTTGTTAGAGGCAGCATAAGAATGGTGGAAGTCATGAATCCTAGAACTCTGTGAAAATCCCTGGCCATGACTGAGGCCAGAGGAAGAAGGGATTGAAAATGATGATTAGACAGACAGTCCTGGGTGAAGGCAGAGATGCCACTATAGGAATCCTGAGAAAGAACCAGGACTGACTTCTGAAAGTTTAGAGTAAACCCCAGGCACTGTAAAAGGCAAACAGTAAACCAGAGGTGCTGAAGCAAGACCTCTGGGGATGGGGCCTGAATGGGCAGGTCATCCAGATAAGGAAAGATATGTACTCCTCTCATCCTGCAAAAGGCAACAGGAGCAAGGCATTTGGTGAATACTCTTGGGACAGTAGAGAGGCCAAAGGGCAAAGCAAAGAACTGAAAATGCAAGGAAGAAACAGAGAAACATAAAAACTTCCTAAAAAGGGGATAAATATGGATGTGAAGATAGGCATCCTTGAGATCCAGGGACATTAAGAATGATTGGGGATGAAGAGAGAACATCTGAAAGGAAGGGAATTTTAGAAAGGTACTGAGCTGAGAAATGTCCAGAATGCGTCTCCAGGTACCTTCTTTCCTGGCAACCAGAAAATTCCTGGAATAAATCTCTTCTCCTTCCTGGGCTGGGGGCATGACTTCAATGTGCCCCGAGCCAGAAGGCCCTGGGGCAGGCCTGGAAAGAAAGGAAGATGTTCCTGAGGAGGTTGAGGGATGCCCAGAAAAGGAGGAGGGGATTTCCATACCATAAAGTATCCCTGGCAGATGATGGACAAAACCCAAGAGTCCCGAGTGACACTTAACAAATCAGGAAGGGACAAGGAAAGATGAAAGAAGAAGAGAAACTAACCCAAGGAAAGGGGAAGCAAATAATCAGACAGGACAAACCTGGTCATACGAGTCTTGTAATGAATACCCCAAAAACCCAGGGTGGCCACAGGATATAGCATTTTTCCTAAACAGTCCAGAGCCCTACTTATCCTTGTCTGAAGGGAGTGGTTTAGTAGACGACAAAAGTTTAGAAGGGTTGTCAGAAGAGACAGATAGTACAGAAAGATCAGCAAAAGGACATTTGTACAAAAACTTACAGTCATCAGGCACCTTGTAAAATCTATCAGGTTTCTTAGGGGCTGGAGGTTGAGTGTCAGGGGCCACAGAGGCTGCTTGAAAAGTATCTAAATGGGCAGCCAATACTGGAGGTACAGCAGCGGGCTTAGGAGACTCCATTAGGAGGAGTTCATAATACCTCTTCTGAATATCAGAAGCCTGAGAACAGTCCCATTTGAAATATTGCATCATGAGAGAAACATTGTCCCCAAAGAAGAGTTCCTCTAAGGGGGAATCTGCAGTAATAGAATCCTCCTCCTCAGATCCATAATCCAAGGAAGAAGGGATATGAGAGGAAAATGCCAAAAACTCTTCCTCAGAATCCAAATTATCTTCAGAGGATTCCTGCTCTCTGGGCGTCTTAAGGGTAATAGAAGACCAAGGAGGAGCAGGCACAGAAACCTTTTAAGGAGGCTTTAAGGCCATTAAGATATTACAAACCCTCTGGGTAAAATGCTCCCATTCATGCCAAGGATATTTAGCAGCAGGGGAGATGTGTTTTGTTTTTTTTTCTTTTGGAAAACATCCACCCTAAAATCCCTAGGTGGTTCAGACCCTTGCATACACTCAACCAATGTAGTGGGAATCTCCTCTCAAACAAGGATTTGTAATATCCCTCTTGGTCCCTCAAAAATAATCAGAGGCTCCTCTCGACATCTGGAGTGGCCATTAACAGAGCCTCCAAGGATGTGTGAGAAGTCGATCCATGCCGACCTCTGATGTGGTTGCGGCAAAGGAATCTGATGCAACAACCAGGCAATCCTCTGGGCTTTCACTAGCTTTGAGAGAGATGTCTGGGGGAGGCAGGACAGCTGCCAAATCAGGCTGAGTTTTTTGGCATTTTTCTTGGCAGGTGGCTGACCTTCATAACAGGAAGATTCCACCATAGCAGCCTGCACCAACAATTTAAGACACTGGTTTTCCAGGTAAATTGATAAGGAGAGATGACTACATAGGGTCTTAGGAATAAACCCTTGGCAGATAGAACAACATATATGGTTATGAAAAACACCCAACAGAAGACACTGCTCAGAATTCTGCCCTGTAAACCCTCAAAAAAATAAAAGAAAAATAGATATGAAGAAACACCAACTAGGTCCTTATCTAAAACACAGCTCAGTAACCAGCACAGAAGGAGCATTCAGACCAACGTTCAATAATGGAATTTGGACTGGTGGCAAAGAAATCCTGAGGTACAACCATACGTCATCTTTATGCCCTACTCCATAACTGGGGAGCACACATGTGATGTACATCTATAAAATCCTATAGCTTCAGTATACTGAACAGACGGGCTACCTTTGATAGGAAATCATGTTTATAAAGAATACTGCAACAATGATATAAAATGACATCAAATGTGATTGTGAATTTTCCCGCAGTCTGGCTCCCATGTCCCTTACAGACAGAGGCTTGTGTTGTGCTGATGAGGTCATAACAAGGCCGAAATATGCATATCCACAGCTAGTGGGGTTTGGCTTTATTGGCCCGAAATTGTCCATTGAAACGAATTAAAAAACAAAGTCATGGGCATTCAGAATCCTCATATAGCTGAAACACCTGATGTTCATAAGTTTCATCTGCATATATCCCATGTGCCTCTGACAACTGCTATGGTGATCCCGCTCCACAAAGGGGGAGCGACTACAGACCCTGGGAACTACCGCCCCATTAGCCTGATGAGTCTGATATGTAAGGCTATGGAGTGCATCATCATGGACCTTATAAATAAGGGCATAGGGAATCTCCAAACTCTGGACCCCACGTAGTATGAGCTTGTGAAAGGTACATCATGCTTGCTCAACCTGATAGACTTCTTTGAGTCTGATACCAGAGCTGTGGATGAGGGCAAAGTAGTTCACACAGCCTACCTAGATCTTGCCAAGGCCTTCGACACTATCCCTCATTCAGGAATCATAGATAAGACTCACTAAACTAGGCATAAACCCCTATGCAATAAGATGGGTTGCCAAATGGCTCATTGATAGAACCCACACTGTGAAAGTAACGAACTCCCACAGGGATTGGTCCTAGGTCTTCTCCAGTTTATGGCAAATAAGGGCTACAGATAACAAAACTGCCCCATCCACTTGGTACATATCCTAGAGTCACTCTACATTTTCAAGTAAATGAAATCTATAGCAAGTGAGGCATTTATTTACATGTGTCTACATACACATTCTTTAACACAGTATCAATATATATTGGCAAATTTGTGAATCTACAAAACAGTTTATGAACACACACATATAAACAATAAGATATTGGTATATTCAGTTGCAGAAAATATTGTATAATGCTAAGAATACATGGCTACTTAAGCAATAAAACTACAAGGTAAAATTTAGTCTTAGAAGAATGTGAGATCCAAATGCAGGAGAGAAACCAAATGAAATGTTTTGCTAAGTTGTGTTGTGAATCAGAATGTACTGATCGTCATAACTTTACCAAAAATGTAGAGTTGTATAAGTAAACCTAATATAACAATATATTTTCTAATAGACTACCATTACAGCAGCCTAAACTATATGGGTTTACCCCTCCTGCACTGACCAGCTTCTCAAAGCTTTGTGCATCTTCCAGGTGCTCTCCCTGCCAGCAGTACACGGGGTGCTCCATATAAAAGGCAGGAGGAGTATTAAAAACTTCAGAGCACTTTTTGCCTAGGAAGGAGGGAAAAGTCCTGAAAATATGTGCTAGGAAACAAATGGAGCTGTAACTATATGCAGAAGGATGAAAATAACCACACTCTATCAACACAGATTAGTAGCAGTAGGGCAAAGGGGACTGGAGGCAGGAAAAGCTACTGCAATGGCAATCCATTAGAGCATCTACTGTTAGGGTAAGGCTACTTGCACAGCTATTTTATGTTCATATGTGTATCACATATAATCACTATGTAGTAGCCTAAGCTAGATGGGTAGATTACTATAGCTTAAATAGGAAAAGAGAGAAAAGGTCAATACCAAAGATGGCTCCCTATTGAACTGTCAGCACTCATAAAACCAAATACTGAAAATCTGGAAAAAAAAAAGATCTAAAACCTGGAGAAGAGTAATTCTCAAAAATCACTCTTCTCCTTAAAATGTCTGTTTTTTTTTTTGGGGGGGGGGCCTTGACACCCCACACCCTCTGAACTTATAAACACCAACTCCAAGATAGAAAAGGGAATATTCCAAGAAATGGCATCGGTATATACAAGTCCAATCTTTTGGCCAATCAGTCTCCATATTGGGTCCCAACATTTCAAATGGTTACCACTAAGACTCCAGAACTGCTAGGAGTACAGTCCAAGCAAAGCCTGTTCTGGACCTAGAAAAGGAATTCAGTCTGTAATGCTTTGTAAAGATATGTACTGAGGACCAAGTTACTCACTCTAGAAGACTTTGAGTCTACATCTTTCCAGAAAGACACAGAAGCCAATGTCCTTGTTGAATGAGCTGTAACCCTGCCTGGAAATGGTTTATTGACTATAATAAAAGGTAACAGCATGAGGCAACCATCTAGAAAGTACAACAATTTAACACTGGTTGTCTTTTTGTCTTACCTTCACAGGAGACAAACAGCTGGTCAGCTTTCCTAAAAGGTCAGGCTTTGTCTAGGTAGTTTCTGAGCTGCGTGTGTGCATCTAGAGAGTGAATAACTCTTTCTCCCTTGATTTGTGGTTCAGGAAAGAAAATTAGAAGATTAACAGTTTGACTTACAGTAAACTCTGAGACAGCTTTAGGCATTAAGATAGGATTTGTTCTTAAATACGCCGTCTTTATGAAAAATGTGGTATGGCTGACTCACCATAAGTGCTTGTAACTCGGATAAATGTGGTATGGCTGACTCACCATAAGTGCTTGTAACTTGGATATTCACCTAGAAGATGTCAGAGCAATAAGTAACACTGCCATCTATGTTAAGAAACTCAAATCAGCCTCTTTGGCTGTCTTAAATGGATACTGAAGCAATTTCTCAACTACAAAACTGAGATCCAAAGGAGGACCCACCTGATTCCTAGGTGGGTGGGATTGCAACACTCCTTTCAAAAATGTCTTTATATAATCATTGTTAGAAAGGACAGATCTAAGGGCAGATGAGCTAAAATGGTCTCAAAGGCACCTTGACAGAAATGTATGATAAACCATTGGACGGTAACTCATACAAATAATCAAGAACTACAGTCAACTGGGCCTCACTAGGATTTTGGTTCTTAGAATGGCACCAACTAAAAAATCGCTTTCACTTCTCATATCCAACTTCCTAGTAGCAGGTTTTCTCACTTTCTTAAGTATCTGATGCACATCCTCAGAAAAAAATATGACTAAAAGGTATCAAAACTCTATCATCCAGACAGCTAGTTGAGGAGCTTCCAGACTGGGGTCTTTCAATCTCCCTTTGTTTTATCGAAGTAAAACCAGTCTGTGTGGAAGCTTATCATAGTCGCCCCTGGCCAGACTGAAAAGAAAGGAGTACTACTGTCGCCTTGGCCAGAAGGGAGTCCCTATCACAATTTTTGGAGAGCCCTTCTGGATCTCTAGAAGAACCCTGATAATCATTGGAAAGAAACAAAGGAACATTCCTATCGACAGGAATGAAAAAGCACCTGTCTTTCAAGCCTGTCTGCATAACGTGTATAGTTGTTCTAAAATGACACAAACAGCTATATTTGAGGTGTTCCCTACAGGCAAACCAGATCTTGGATGATCCCAGGATTAATTTTTCATGCTTGGTGGTGGTGGTGGGGGGTTGATCCTAATCACAAAGATGAACTGAACAGACTAGTGAATAAATCCAAATGAACCACGAATCCAGGACACCAATTGGAAAATATAAAAAGAATCCATTTTTATTTTAACCAACAGTTTTAGCGCTTTCATCTCATTGTAGAGACTTCATCAGAAACAATTAACCACATTTAATTACACTTTATATAACCCTTCAATCAATGACATCACACAGTTAATTAAGAATTTAAACAAACATCTACCTAAAAATGTATATCCAACCAAAATATGTACATTTAATACATATATATCTATTGTATTATAAAAAATAACTTTTTAATAGATGCTGACACATTGAATTGGATTTTAAAAACATAATAATTAAAACTTGTGTTAAAATTCATTGTTATATACTAAATCTTAATGAATAAATACATATATATAAAAATATTTTATGTAAATATGTAAACTTATTCATTTATAAATTCTAAAAGTTCATATTTTAAAATTAGAAGAAATATATGTTGGTATTTATGTATACATACATATAACTGTGAATAATTCAAATGTTGTTAGCCCTTTCTACAAGTAATGGTATTAAAGACACTGTTTCATTCAGTCCTGGGGGAAACATGGAAGCCAGTCTGAACTGCCATTGACTTTCCTTCTTTTTTAACCGATTTTTCCAATCCCCACCCCTAATGTCTAACTTGACAGTGTCCAGAATACCAAAAACAAGTTTCTTAAATTCTAAACAAGATACACTATGTTTATACAGGGCATTAGTGTTCTTATGATTCTTGATATCATTTAGGTGTTCATAAATTCTGTTTTTAAGTAATCGTTCCGTCTTGCCTACATAAAAATATTTACAAGTACAACACAAAGCCAGGTAGACCACTCCCCTGGTGTTACAATTGCCATTTTGTAAATATACCTTACTCTTCATGACATTGTTCAGCCTTAAAATAGGCTCAACACAAATATAAGAACAATAATGACACATACCACATCTTTTTTGTACCTTGTTTGTTTGGAAGAATGTTAGGTCTTTTGTATTCCAAAAGTTGTTTCATATTAAAACCCACTTTGTTAACAAATCTGGGTGCACTACCCAGCTTCTTATAAAAATCATCGTTTGCTCTAAAAATATTCCAGTTTTTTTGGAAAATGTTTTTGATAGCAGGGGTTCTTGTGTTGTATGTAAGAACACAAGCCTTGCTGAGCTTGACTGCAGTAATGTTTTGCTTTGACAGAATATGTGAAGTCTGTAGACTCAGAATGGGTTGAATTGCTACCTCCCAGGTCATTGTGGTCAGTCTGAAAAGAGGGTAGGATCTGGTACCCCCTTGTGTATGTACCACTTCACTGTGGTATTGTCTGCGTACTCTAGCAAAGGTCCTGGTGCCCAGAGTTGATTCAAGCATCGATAACAGCAAAGATCTCCCAGACATTTATGTGCTTCTGTCTATAAGATCCAAAAGAGCTTGTGCTTTTACTCCTTTTTACACTTCACCCCATGCCAGCTCTGAAGCATCCATGGTTACTGAATGGAAGGGGTCAGAAGATAAAATTGTGTGCATATGTATGTATGTGTGTGTGTGTGTGTGTGTGTGTATATATATATATATATATTTTTTTTTTTGCTTCATAACAGGAAAGGTTAAGCAAAGTCTCCATATTCTCAAAAGACAAACAAACTTCAGCATATAGGTTCATAGGATGATACTAGGCTATTGGCCTGGAGGGCCTTATAAGCCAAGCCGAGAGTTTCACCCATGTTCCCTCAAAGTCAGCACCTGTTTCCCCTGTCCAGCAGGGACACAGGTGAGATCCCAGGGGTGTATTTTCTGTTTCCCATCCAGTCATCCAGGTTCCTCTTAAAGAGGGCTAGAGAGGTACTCTGCTTGACACAGAGAGGGAGTCTTTTGGACACAAATCTATCCTTATGTGGCCTTAGCAATTTAAAAAGTACTAAAATAATACATTTTCTTCTCCAACTTATCCATTGCTTTTCCCCTCTTTATCCAAGGGAATGGGATTAGAAGCAGTAACCTGTTTGGCAGCAGCAGCAGACAGAGTTATGACTACAGGGTCTGCCTTAGGATTAGAAAGTAGGTACGGGAGTGTCTGGGTTACCTTATATAACTTTTCACACCTCTTGGAAGCCAAAGTCTGTCCATCAGGTATATTGCTTACAGTAAGAAAAACATTCTCAAAGGCAAACAAGATAAGACAAATAGGTCTAGTTTTTGGTATTTTTAAATATGTTAAATCATATTTTTTTTGTGTCATAGATGCTTCATTCTGTTCCTACTACTGAAAATTTTCACTCATATTTCATAAAATATCAGTAAGATCCAAGTCTGTCTGGGTGCTCCCTTATTTCTCATTTATTGTGTCTGTGGCAAAGAATATAATGACAGTTTTCCTAGAGTTGATTCAGTCGTAAAGTGAAAGAAACTCAGTTCTCTTATCCTTTAAGAGATTTATTAGCAAATAAGTGCTGCTTAGATAACTGAGAGTTGGTTACAGCTCTGAATTTATTGTTAAAAAAGTGGGTATATACCAGGCAAGGAACTCTCATTGGTCACAGGGGCGGAATGAGTCTTTATTGTGAATGCATGTGACATTATGGGAGGCCTATCCTGCTGTGCATGTGGTTGGAGATGCACTAAAGATTCCATTGAACATATTCATAAAAAAGTTAATCTCCAACTTTATGACAAATTAAAAAATATGCAGATGTGATCTTGCTGCAGGCCTCTCGCTTAGCATGGACTGAGCTCTTTAGACAGATTCATACCCTTGATACATTTAACTAATACAGAAACTCCCAGCAATAACCCCTTGTCTAAAATAGACCCTTTCTTATTCTAGATATTTAAAAACACCTCTCCGCACCCATTAGGGAAACCTCAGCATAGCCCCAGCATACAAGAAGATGTGTTGTGCCCCCTCCACTGAGAGGTCTCGGTGTTGTTTCCACAGCACTAATGGAGACACAATGATCCTTGAACTAATATCTACCTATAGACAGTTCTTTCATCCTTCACTGTATTTTACATGAGCATTAAATGTTTTAATGGTGGAAGGGACTTCCTTGGAGCAGTAGGAAGGACTCTAGTTACAGCGAGTCATTTTCTGCCTCAACCCGTAGACAATCTAATGATGCCCCCCCTCTTTTACAATTTGTAGTTAGGTAGTTATGGCAGTTTTTTGGTTTCCCTCCCACACTCCCCATTATATTTTGGACCAGTTTTCAATAAAAGTTAGCCGCTGTTCTCGTGTTTCCTTAATGAACAGCTTTCACATACTGCGAGAGACTTTTTTGTTCCCTGGACCACGTGGAAAATTTCTGGGCTTTCTTAGCCAAGCACACTCCCCTACCTTTTCATTAAGAACACGGTACTACTTTAGTACATGCAGCTATGGCTGCACTTCAAAACCTTTACCCCTACTTGGATCAAATATCCTAAAGATATATATTTTAAGTATTTATGGCTTGGCGAGCAAACTTCATACTAATTTTTAGAGCTACCACAACACACAGAAGTACAAGTAGGTTAAATTAAATTTGGAAAATCTGATGAATGTTAACCAAACGTGTGGCTAAATTTGGCAAATTTGATGAATGTTAACCGAACGTGTGGCATCTCTTAGACACACATGCAGGAAACTTCTCCTAGATGTTAAATTCAGGAATAAATTGTAGCACATTCACAAGCCATTGGAAATGATTAGGTGACAAGGAAGATCTGTCTTTTACACTTGTCTGTATATTTTTAATTTGTCATAAAAATGGAGATCTGACTACTTTTTTTAAGAATATGTTCAACAGAAACTCTATTGTATCTATCTACATGCACACCAGGTTAGGCGTCCCATGACATCACAAACATCCACAATAAAGACTCATCCCACCTCTCTGGCCAATGGGAGTTCCTTGCCTGGTACACACCCACTTTAACAATAAATTCAGAGCTGTAATCAACTATCCTCAGTTATAAAGGATAAGAGGACTAAGTTTCTTTCACTTTACAATTTGACTCCAGCAAAACTGCAATTATATTCTTTGCCACAGAAGCAATAACTGTGAAATAAGGGGGCATCCAGTCCAGACAGAATCAGGTCTACTTGATCCTCGGACCCCCGCTTAGTGAGCACATACTGTGATCTTTAGTTTCCTACCTTGGTGACAAATGTCACCAGGCCTTTATAGCTCACTAGGACAGTTCACAGGCAGTTAAGCTTCTTAATAAAATAAAAATAAAGGAGATTTCTTCAGTAGGGATGTATGAATTATTTATTTATTTATGTAATTAATTCATTCATTAATTAATTTCAGGTTGATGACTGAGGAAGTCTACTGGGCCATGACGAGAGCCCGTTTTCAGTGGAGATCTGGGGAGAAAAGCTCCAAAGAAAAAAAATTGTACAGAAATTACATGTTGCAAGATAAACAAATTATCGAGAAATATACAGTAAGTTAGATATAAAACATATAGTCATTGCACATAGTCATTTCACATAATTATTGCAAAATATACATTATGTTAAATATAAAAAAAAGAAGGTCAACCATGATTCATTAACTTCTGCATATCCTCAAAAAATAATAGTAAAAACTTTTAACAAATGAGCTTGGCGGTTTAATATCCTGAAAGTTAATGAACTGGAATTTTCGTATCAGAGGAAATGTGGTTAACACAACAGCAGTATCCTGTTAGACAGCCACAGATTTGGACAGGGAAATTTCCACTGGATCTGCTTTAAGGTTAGAAAACATGTACTTTTATCTTGTCTACCTTAAATAAAAATTAATTGACTTCTTGAAAAGAGAAGGCCGATTGTCAGGTAACGTAGCAGCAGTGAGGAAAAATATTCACTAAAGCGGGCAACACAGGAAGGATATGTAAAGCTTTTGGCATTTGTAACTGTTACAATCATAATACATGTTCTGTGCCATAACAATTTCATTATGTTGCTACTGAAAAATCACTTACAATTTAGATAATGTGTCAGAAAAAAGATCTCTCTTCGGGAGAGAAATCTAATGACATACTCCCCTCAGAATCAGTGTGCTCAGATTGTGAAGCCATTTCTGAAATACAACCATTCCCCTGTAATGTCTACTCTTCTAAATTAAGCAGCATGTCAGAAAAAGAAGGAACCCCTTTTCTTTTAGTGCCCGAAGGCTCAGAAGACAATGAAAAGGCAGAAATAAGTCCCTTTGTGAACTCCAGTAAATCAGCCCTGTCCATGGAAATGGAAGTAGGAGTCTAGAAAGTTTTATCAGGAAGCACACTTTCCCTGAACAATGACTGACCCTAAACAGGCATACCATTCCCAGCTTCAACATTTCCACTCCTGTCAACTGAAAACCTTTCAAAAACCCCTTCCCTGATCCCAACAAAAATCTCTCTCCCTTGCCCAAAAAGGGCATCCCAACAGCTGCTGAAGATGTGGCTATCCCCAGGTCATTGGTAGCTGCAAGTGCTACATCAAGATAGCTAAGGGAAGAAGATAAGAGGAACAACAAGTGGCAACAGCAGAGTGACCCACTGGTGGCTGAGACAAAAGTAGTATTTAGGTGTCAAGCCAAATCTAGTTAACAACTGTCTTCTTGCAGGCAGTGAAAGGTAAAACCATGGAGGCTGAATATAAAATCCACAGTCAAGCCTTAGAAAGGATGTCAAAAGTTTGAAATCCAGCATGAATGAGAAGGGAAAATGTTGTCCTGAGGTCCCCCACCAGAACAGTATCCTGTCCCAATGCACAAAAACAGAGCATCACATAAAAAGTTTTAAGCCAAAAATGACACTTCATCATAAAATGCTACGCAAGCATTTACATCAGCACTCTTAAAAAGTGCCCTGCCAATCAAACAATTTAACTAGTAAATAGCTAAAAATAAGTTTTGACAGAAAAAAAGTTTCCATAAAAATAACAAAATAATGGAAGATCTTCCTTAATAGGGAACTTATCTGCCCAGCCTTGCAAGATTGCTCACCAATGGACAGTTTCATGGGGCCTACCAAAAATGGGGTCTAAATATTTTTGCACTCCAACTGTCCTTATAGGAGCTCTGTGTGTGCTCCTGACAGGTGGAGTGTGTGGGGGCACCCAATCCTTTACTAAGCTGGCCAGCTGTAAGGGGAAAGACCCATACAGCTTACCCTACTGCAGCAGTAATCTAGGTTTCGTACATATAAAGTGAAGCCCATCATCCTAGCACCACTACCACTCTCAACATGTGGACACCAAGGAGGAAATAACACCAATCACAAAGGAGACAAAATATAAAATGTCGACACTTTGCAAAAGGAGAATATCATCACCACAAAGGGATCAGACGATGCAGCAGGCTTTAAGGATGGCAGAAGCTGTAATCTAAGGAGGCTTGGCACACTGTTACCTTACTCTTGTTTGGTTTGTACTAGGCTTACAAGGGAAGGAGTCTAACTGATCATTGTGTTGAGCATCTTCCACTGTTAAGCATATACGTGTTTCAGCTGGTTCAGTCACCATATTCACTTCTAAAAGGGACTCTGAGGTTACATAATGACTACAGAAACTTCATGAAGGTGACCTCAGTCAAATGTCAATTAATATGGAAACTTTCCAGTGACACATTAGATATGATCAGAGTGAGACCCTAGAGGGAACTAAGAATGAATGAGACTAGCATACTTTTTTGTACTGTGCTGGATGTTCCAACATGCACCAAAGTGCATGCACATCCAAACTACTATGCTCAACAAACAACTACTGTAGCTGCTGACAAAGCTCTTAAAATGAGAGGCCAAAAGCAGACCAACCAAAGCAGGACTCAAAGTATGACCTAGAGAAGTGACAAATGTTCTACAAGACTACAGAGTCCTCTAGTAACTGCAAAAGAGGCAGCTTGAGGCTAGGTGAGTGGGACACCAAATAAATCCACCATTAAGAGAAACCTAAAAGATAAGTTATGAAGGACAGTTTTCACGGGACTTCTGCTTACTTATATTTTTCAGCAGAATCAAAATATGACAGAAATGTCCAGAGCAGTAAACAGAAGCACAAGGACGACAGTATGACATACCACTCATCAATAAGATTTTTTGCAAGATATACTGCAGTACCTTCCTATCAAAATAGGATACTTGGTGAGCCTATGCACATTATACTAAAATGTATCAAATGTAAGAATATCAATGAAGTAGCCACAGTTTTTGCTGAGTGAGCCTTAACTGCCCTAGGCAAATGCTCTAATTCATGAGCTTCTGTTTGATGGTCCTACAATCCTATTTTTTTCTTTTGTAGATAAGAAAAGCTGAGTATCTCTGAATTGTCTTAGCTCTGGATATATAGTATGTGAGGTGTCTACCAAACAATGAGCCAACATTTCTACTTTGCACTAAAGGCAAAAAACACAAAAATGAAACATAAATGTTTGCAAGATGGTTGCACAATGAATAACAGTTTAATTTCAGCTCTCCCAATGTGAAAACAGAAACTCAGAAAAGAAAGACAGTGAATTTGTCTTTCTGGGTAAGTTTCAGTTACTGGCTAGTAAGTGCATTGCCTGGATGCCAGCAAAGAACAAAGTTTAAGAATGTGAAAGAAAATCAACCACAAAAGGTAAGTAGAAAATGCTGGCTGGGAAGAATCTAGCAGATGGTCTGCAAAAAGTAGTTCAAGTTCCAGCGTTGGTTTGAAACAGATATTCAGATGAACTGACAAAACTAAAAAAAAAAAAAAAGAGAATCAGAGGTCAAAATGAAGAAAATGCTGGCTGATTATGAGATTGCTCAAGACGAAATGTTTCAAAATAGTAGAATTACAGGACAGAACATGTAGGGAAAACCAGAGATTTTCTGCTGTACCACAGAAACTGGAAGTAACAGACTGTAGTAATTTTATGAAACCACATATAAGCAACTGGACTGGTATTCCACAGCAGGAGTTATTAATTGAAAGGCAAAATCATGTGTATGTTTCAAACCTGGCCAAGAGAAAGCAGCTAAGACCTCTAATAATGAATATGCAATCCTTCCAGCAGAAAGAGTTGATTCTGACAAAACTGTAGCAGAAAGAAATAGTACTAAAAGATAGAGACAGTAGAGTGTTTATGGAAAATGATTACTCACTATACACCAGGCAGAAGAGGAAGAAATTAGAAGTTATGTCCTTACCATAACGTTCCATGTGGAGTGTTCATCTCACCTTTTTTCTTACACCTGGGTTCGGAGACGATCCTTGGCTCCGTGTCGGCCGCTTTGCAAGCTCTGCATCGAGAAGAAGCTCGAGACCAACCTAACTCCCACAATCCCCCTCTGCCTTTACCTCAGATCTAGTTTGCAAGCAAACCAGAAGTCAGAGAGAGAAACACATTCATGCCAAAAATAACATAACTGCAAGAACACCTATACATATATATATATATATATATATATATATATATATATACATATATACACAACAACTGTGTAATGCAGAAGCAGGATAAACTAAACCAGAAACCAAACTGTACGTTCTTCCTGAGGGTGGGAATGTAAGAACAAAGGCGAGATGAACACTCCACATGGAGCGTTATGGTAAGGACATAACTTCTAAATGTGAGAGTGTTCGATCTCGCCGTTTGTTCTTACACCTGGGTAGCATCCCTAGCTCCATGTTCCTGAGGAACTCACGGGAGAACGTTCTTGAGCACAGTGGAACCAAAGGTTGCCCTGTCCTTAGAAACCCTGTCTACCTTGTAATGAGAAATGAATGTATGTGGTTTAGACCAAGTGGCAGCTGCACAAATAGTGTCTAATGGTAAGCGAGCTGCATGAGCCAGGGATGTAGATACTGATCTTGTAGAGTGCCCCTTGGGTTTGACAGGTAAAGTTTGTTCCGAAGTAGCATAAACAAATATAATGCAATCAGTTAGCCATTTGGAAAGGTTTCGTTTATTAACTGCTACACCTTTCCTGCTGTCTGCAAAGGCTACAAAAAGTTGATCTGATTTCCTGTGATCCTTTGTTCTATCCAGGTAAAATCTAAGTTGTCTATGAACATACAACTTGTGTAACATATACTCCAACTTATTGGAGTGATTTTTGAAAAAGGTAGGGAGTTCAATGGATTGATTAATGTTATTAATAGAGCAAACTTTGGGGAGAAAGGACGGATTAGTGCGAAGAGATACATTGTCAGAGTGAAAGATCAGATAAGGGTGTTTAATAGAGAGCCTGAAGCTCTGACACCCATCTAGCCGATGTAATGGCCACCAAAAAGGGGGTCTTCCACGACAAATACTTCAATAGACAAGAGGAGGCTGGTTCAAATGGAGGTAACATCAATTTAGATAATAAAAGGTTCAGATTCCAAGGTGATGTAGGAGTCCTAACTGGTGGTCTAATATGGAAAGATCCTTTTAAAAAGGCCTTACAAAGTCTGTGAGCCATAATAGGGGCCCCACATTCTTCCACATGAAAGTTGGAAATGGCAGCCAATTGCACTCTAAAAGTGGCAGGAGAAGCTCCTTGGTGGAACAATTCGGTTAAAAACTCCAAGATCTTATTTAAAGGAGCTATAACAGGGTCCAAATGCTGTGTATTTGCCCAGAAAACAAAGCGCTTCCATTTACTAGTGTAGGTCTTTGTAGTGGAAGCTTTATGAGAAGCCACTAGTATATTTTGAACTGCAGGTGAAAGAAGATCAGACCTGGCTAAGTAGGGAAGCGGAGCAGCCAAGCTGCTAGTTGGAGAGACAGAAGCGAGGGGTGGGGAGCCCCTGACGAGTGGGTCAGTAGATCTGGCTCCGGGTCCAGGATCCAGGGTCCCCAAATGCGGTGTGCCAGAAGAAAGGGAAACCAGATTTGATGAGGCCAGAATGGGGCAATGAGGATAATCGTCCTTTGCAGGTTGTTGGCTTTCTGCAGAAACTTTGCAATCAGGGGAAAAGGAGGAAAAGCGTACAGGAGACCCGGGGGCCAATCGTGAACCAGCGTGTCCCTGGGGACTTCCCCTGGAGGGGGTAATAGGGCAAAGTAGCTTCTGCATTTGGCGTTCATTGGAGACGCAAAAAGATCGCAGGAAGGCTGGCCCCATTTGCGAAAAATCTTCTTCGCAACTGACTGTTTGAGGGACCACTCGTGAGGCAACAGGATTGCTCTGCTCAACCTGTCGGCTATGACGTTGGATGACCCCGGGATGTGCGTTGCAATCAGAAAGCGACCCGTGGACTCCGCCCATTGCCAGATTCTCATGGCCTCTCTGCATAGCTGACAGGACTTGGTTCCCCCTTGTTTGTTTATGTACCAGACTACGGACATGTTGTCCGTCTGAACTGCAATAGTCCCTAGAGGAAGAAGGGGAGCAAAGTGTTGCAACGCTAGAAACACTGCCCTCAACTCTAGAACATTGATGTGCAGATTGTACTCTAAATTGGTCCATTCGCCTTGGACTGTCTGTCCCTGAAAGATGCCCCCCCCACCCTATCAGGGAAGCATCCGTGGTCACCGTAGCTGTCGGCGTGGGTAGCACTAATGGTCTTCCACTGGAAAGGTTGCAAGTCCGGAGCCACCAGGCTAGGTGTGATTTGCATGTGTTTGTGATCAGAATTTCGTGCGTCAGAGGTAGCTGTTGGAACGACCATTGTGCAAACAGTAGCCATTGTAGAACTCTCATGTGCAGTCTTCCCAATGGTATCGCAATGAGAGAAGCTGCCATGAGACCCAAAACCTTCAGAACCAGTTTTGCTGGGGATTTTCTGGATGACAGAAGAAGAGATATGTGGCTTTGTAGTGAGGCTATCCTTTCTGGAGGAAGTCTTAGAATTAAATGATGCGTATCCAATTCTGCTCCTATGAATGAGATATGCTGTGATGGCTGTAGTGAAGATTTTTCGAAATTTATGGAAATTCCGAGATGAACACAAAGCTGTAGTGTGTAATCCCTGGCCTGACTCAGTTGACGCTGGGTGGTGGCAGAAAGGAGCCAGTCGTCCAGATACGGAAACACCTGGAATCCCAGGCGTCTCAGGTGAGACGCCACCACTGCCATGCATTTGGTGAAAACCCTGGGGGCTGAGGTCAGACCAAAGGGCAGGGCTCGAAACTGAAAATGGCTGGCTCCCAGCCGGAAGCGCAAGTGATCCCTGGACGCCCTGGCCATTTTGATGTGGTAGTATGCGTCCTTCAGATCTATTGAGCACATCCAGTCGCCCTTCTGTAAAATGGAAGGATCGATTGAAGCGTGACCATCCGGAACTTTTCTTTCTTGACGAAGGTATTGAGGTTACTTAGGTCCAGAATCGGCCTCCAGTCCCCTGTCTTCTTTGGAACTAAAAAGAACCTTGAGTAAGTTCCGAATCCTCTTTGGTCTGCTGGGACTGGTTGGATGACTCTTTTTTCTAGCAGCTTTGAAATTTCTATAGCTGCAGGGTCTCGCAGATGGGGCGGCACATCTGGGAGTCTTTTCTTCGGAATTGGGGGCAATAGGAAGGGTATTCTGTATCCTCTGGTAACAACGCTTTTTACCCAGTTGTCTGATGTAAGATTTTGCCAGGCCTGAGGGTATAAAGCTAAGCGACCCCCGACTGCCTCCAGAGCAGGACAGTCGGGCCTCCTCTCAGGAGTGCTGGAAAGGTTTTCCAGGGGGTGTATCCCTGTCACCTTGGTTTTGCGGACCCCCTCTGCCGCCAGGGCGGCGTCTTCCACCTCTGCCCCCTCCTCTGCCTCTAGAGGGGGCATCACCCTGTGTGCCTGGGAAAGATCCTTGGGATTTTCGAAACCACATTTTCCCACCATGTTGCCCTTTGGGGTACGGTCTGGATGGGGTGGAAAAACGGACTCCGACAGCAGACAGAGTCTTTCCCTCTTGCTCACACCGGGTAAGGGTCTCCTTTACTTTGGGGCCAAAAAGAGTGGCACCATCAAATGGGGCGTTAGTAAAGGAAGACTTGAAGGCTTCCGCAAATGAACATAAGCGCATCCAGGATTGTCTACGAAGAGCAGTCACTGAAGCTGCTGCCCTACTCGATCCTTCGGCTGCGTATGAGATCAGCCTCATGGACGAGTTTGCAATAGATGTGAGGGTATTGAGATGTGCTGTAACTTTTTCTGAAATAGCAGCATCTGTAGTACCCTGGAGGGTATCTCCCAACTCTTTGATTAGATCCCTCTGTAGCCGTATGAAGTGGGTCAAATAGTTCAGGGATCGCATAGAAAAAGCCGCTGAACTAAAAATGCGCTTCCCATACCTGTCCATAGTCCTAGAATCTCTGTTAGGCGGATGGACAGATGAGGAAGATTCAGACATCTCCTTTTTCGTGGCCGCTGCCACCACCATAGCGTCCACTGGCACTCCCTTTGTCAGATAAGCCTTATCCTGAGGGGCAGTAATATACTTGTTAGGCTTTCTAGGGACTGGCTCCACCGTGTCAGGCGTCTCCCACGCCCTTCGAGCAATTAGCTCCATCAACTCATCGAAGGGCGGAGTGACCCAGGAGGAGGAAGGGCGAGCACCAAATGCCTTCAGCTAAACTGACTCATCCTCAGAAGGGGGGAGGGCTTGCCAATCACCTCTCTGCTTTAGGATCTCAAGGATGTCAGAAAAGGAGACATCCTCTGAGGGTGACTTTGGGGACCCTTCTGACTCATCCAAGTCAGTGTCCGATGTCAATGATTCTTGTGGAGAATCTAAGTATCTCCTCTTACACAATCTTTTCCTCGGAACTTCCTCGGAGGGAGCATCCGAAGAAGCCTCCGAGGAAGAGGGGGCACCCTCCAGGGGTGGCTGAGACACAGGTGCTCTACGCTTAGATGTAGCCGTGGGTGCAGAGGAGGATAACGGTCCTTTATGGGAAGGAGAAGCTATTTCTGCTGATGTGGTTGTTTGGGTAGACAACACCTTCCTCATGAGGTCGAAGGCCCCCGGGTCCCGAGTCGAGGTATCTCCCGGTTCTGAGGAAATGGGAAGAATCCCCGAGACAGGCACTGAAGGCATCGACCCCGAGGACAGAGCCGAGTCGATCCGAGCCGAGGCCCCGAGAGGGAGCGTCGGAACCGAAACATCGGTCCGACTCTCAGTCCCGGATCCAAGGATGGATCTTCGGCTCCGAGACTCCGGTACCGGATCTGACGGAGTCGAGGTGAACGGAGCCGACCGAGGGAAAGACGGTTCTGGCACCGAGGGCTCCACAATCACCAGATCAGCCTCTTCCGGCTTCGAAGACTGGATAGGTTTCGGAGGAGGAACAGATGGAGATAAGGGAAGGCCTTCGAGTCTCGACACCAACTGGGAGGAGACAGAGATGAGCTTGGATAAGGCCGTATTCTCCATTAATTTCTGCACCACGCGGTCTACATCGGTGGCGGAGAGGGGCCTGGAAGAGCGCGTCGAAGGAATCGAAGACAGAGCCGACCTCAACAGTGCCGGGGGAGGGAGCTCAGTCACCGGTTCCAAGACTCGAGGCTCAGAAACTGACAACAATTCAACACTCGGCCCCGAAGTCTGTGGAACCGGTGATCGAACTTTAACTGAAGAGCTCGGAGCCGATGACCTGGGCTCCGACGTCTTCGATTCCTTCGAGGATTTGGATGCCTGGTCTGATGCATCCAGAGCCTCTTGAAAGGTAGGTTTTAAAAGACCCCTATCCATAAGTTTCCTGCGCCTATCTGTCATGACCCTTCCACTGAAAGAATGACATATTGAACAGTCTTCTTGCAGATGGAAAGGGCCAAGACAGTAGACGCAGGAACTATGATTATCAGTCACCGACATCTTTTGCCCACATTGGCAACGTTTAAAGCCAGACTTAGCTTTCTCAGACATGTCACAATCTTAGGTATAGCTAACAAAGGTAAAATTAGTATTATGTCAAGTCCAGTAGTTTTGTCTAATCCAGAAACTTATGTCAAATCCAGTAAAAAAGTCAATCCAGTAGTCAATCCAGTAAAAGGGTGGGGTAGGCCCCGAGGGAAAACTCTAATAAAGTATAAAAGAACTTTATATGGAACCAAGAATTCCTCGAAACACTACAAACACACACACACAGTCACTTAAGACAACATTATAACAAAAAATTTTCTAAGAAATATAAGAAAAATATAAATCTTAGCTTAAGGTTGCTCGAGCTCATCAAACTGATGCGAACGCTGCAGCGGCAAACTAGATCTGAGGTAAAGGCAGAGGGGGATTGTGGGAGTTAGGTTGGTCTCGAGCTTCTTCTCGATGCAGAGCTTGCAAAGCGGCCGACACGGAGCCGAGGATCGGCTCCGAACCCAGGTGTAAGAACAAACGGCGAGATCGAACACTCTCACATTGTTATTCCAGCAATCAGTGACTGTCAAGAGGCAGGTATGAGATTCAAGCTGCTGTATCCAGCTATCTTCAGAACATTTTTTCCTGGAAGGTGCAAATAATTTTTGATGCACAACATGCTAAGGAGGAAATACAAATGTTTGTTCAACAAAAAGTGAAATATCAAACAGAAGGGAGTTCGGCTTCTTATCCTTCTGATAATAAAGCTCATAGAGAGTCTATGCCAGTGAAATCTTTTCCAATGTTCTAAAGAAAAATGCTTTAGAAACAGAAAAGCAGAAGAGTTGACTAGAAGAACCAGTAGTATGTTCAAAATGAACCACAGACTGGATTTGGGAGATGGGGAATGACCATGCACCTCAACCCCTTATCACAAAAAATCTGGACAAAGCTTAAAACAATAGGGGGACAAAGGCCCAAAAATAGGGACAGATTCTAAATACTGCACTTTATTTATTTATTTATTTATTTTATTGCATTTGTTTACCGGGAAAGTCCACTGGGCCTAAAAGAGCCCATTTTCAGTGGAGGCCCAGGGAGAAAAGCTCCAACAAGAACATAGATACAGAAAAAATATAAACAATAATTGGTACAGAACAAGAAACAGTGTTACACATAGTAACTGCAGTAATGTATACAGAATACATACATAAAAGCAGGAATCTAGTTGGTTTGATTACAGTAATATATACAGAAAATATACATTAAAGCAGGAATTTAGTTGGTTGCAAAACTAATTCAATCAGAGAGGTATAAACAGAAATATATTAATCAGTATTATTGCACTAGTATCAACAAGCAATGAAAAAAAATAAATATGGAGAAAGTATCATCAGACCCTATTAGTGAAAGGCATAGGAGTTTAGTTATCATATAAGAAGGAAGAGGTTAGGTTATAGAGCAGGAACATAGCCAGGAAGAGTTGAGATGACTTTTCAGTATTTGTTTGAAGGTGGTGGTGCTGCCTGTGTTTCTTATAGAAGGTGGAAGTGAGTTCTATAGTATGGCGATGGTGAAGGTGTAGAGGAGTTGACCAGCAGGTAAGGTGGGGTTTTCTACTTTTAGAAGTAGATGATTTTCAGATCTTAGTTGCCTGCTGGGTTGGTATTTGGTGAGTAGAGTTGAGACAGCAGGACAGTCTGTGGGTCTGCAGATTATTTTGTGTGAAGGATGTGCTTTTTCCCCAAATCAAAATGCTCAGGCTGAAAAGAATCCTCTGAAGTACACCACTCTCCCTGCAATGATTGTTGGGACTGAAAAATCTTGTCAGAATATGAAGGAACTTTTTTTTCTTTTCCTTCCTGAAGTTTGACCTGACATGGAAAAAGCCAAAATCAATTCTTTTGCAAAGCCATTCCATAGAGATAGAGACCAGATGTTAGATGTTTTTCTCACGAAGCACAGTGTCCCTCAGTAATGATTATTCCTTAGATGTGCTGGTCCCAGCTTCTCCAATCATCTTCTGGCTAAGTAACGACCCTTCACCTGCCCCTTCTCCAGCCAGAGACAAAAGTGGTTCTCCTTTGTCCACCCTGGGCTTCCAGGAGAGAGTAGGACAAAGAAATTTTAGACTTAGAAAAAACGTAGACAAGATAAAAATGGATACAAAACCAAATAAAGTAGCACATAATGAAATTAATAAGTTAAATCAAAAATACTTAGAAGTTCTGAATCATAAGGTAGCCATACTCTTGGAAAAATTTAAATTACTATCTTATGTTGTAAATCCTAAATATCTACATAAAATAGCGGTAAGATCCAAAAAAGTAAACAATCCAAATCTTATTGATGAGATTAAATATAAAAGTGATGGTTCAGTTAAGAGTGCATCTAACTTAATGGCCATATTAGAAGTGTTCAAAAACTACTATAAAAATATAAGTAATAAAACACTTTTGGAGACAGATAATGTAATAAATAATTTTATTCAAGAAAATATAACTACCAAGGTGTCAATGCAACAAAATAACATATTAAATAAACAAATAACACTAACAGAGGTGAAAGAGCAAATAAAAAATTTAAAAGATAATAAAGCTCCAGGACTGGATGGAATAATTCCTGAATATATAATAAAGAAAATGGTAAGTGCCTTTACTATGGTTAAGCAAAAATGTATAACACACCCATTGTGGAAATATTCAATTATCTCCCTCATTTTAAAAAAGGTAAGGACCCCAAATCTTGTGATTCATATAGCCCAATTTCATTACTAAACACTGATTATAAAATGTACATGACAATATTAGCTAATGGGATAAAGAAAATATTACCTAATCTAATACATAATGATCAGACAGTGGTCATTCTTCATTTGAAAAGTGCAAACAGAGGGTGTGGCTATACACCAGTCTTTGATGGTCCAAATGCTATACCAAAGGGACAGGGGGAAAAAGATTGGTGATCTGAGGAACAGCAATCAGCCACAGCATAATCATTCAAAAGTAGCTGAGGGAAAAGGAGAAGCCACAGAAACCCTGAAAGACTCCTTAGCAAGTTACTTATTTTTGTGTACTATGGAAGGTTAATGCCATAGATATAGACTGCTGCTCCATAGGCAATCTGAAGAAGAGGATAAGAAGGCAGGCAGAGTAGCCAAGAAGAGTCAGTAAGGATGAAGAAAGGAAAAATAGTGATTCTGCAGTAAGTATACCACTAAAAGTCCCCCCATAAGCACAAAGCCCTTTTCCAAACATACTAAATAGGTTTGGTTTTTATTCATAACTTATAATTTTTCCTCACAAAAAGTTCAAAGAAGCACTAATGACCATATCTATTATTATAACTTAAAGTTGCATTGTCTTTGTTTCAGTAGCACCTAAATTCTTGCCAAAACAAACGTTTTCCACAAAAATTAAATTTTACAAGGAAGACTTTCAACAGTGGGGACTTGTATGCCCAGCCTGAATATCCCAGCTAGCTGACACGATAACAAGGGGACCGCCAAAGAAGCGCTCATTTCAGTAGTAAAAAGCTCTGCAGCTTTTAGCACTCTTGCTGACTTTTATATGTACTGCTTCATATGATCATGGCAGAGGAAGCACCTGGAAGGCACTTTAAGAAGCTGGTTGGGTGCAGGAGGGATAAACCCATACAACTTACGCTTCTGCAACAGTCATACATGCATGAACACCATACATTCTATAATATGCACAATTAAAAATTTATCTTGCTTTTCTAAAACAGTCCTATTATTTGTATACTGCTGCAGATTATATTATGTAATTTATTACATATTCAAAATAAAACACAATGCTAAAGGAAAGCAAAGATGAAATTCCTCTAAGCATCATCTAAATAAAAGACATGAAAATCGGCACGTGTGTAAACTTTTTTATTTTTGCATTTAGAAATTGTACTAAATTGAATTTAAATATCAGCTAAACTAAAGTGACTTCCTTGACATACGTTGAACTTTCAGCAACAAAAGAAAAATAAATATGCTCCCAAGTCTGCATGGGTGCTGGTTTTACTTATAAATGGTGCATACTTTCTGAAAGAAAACAGAATAGGTTATAATTATTCTGCAATAAATGTCTTTAATTTTCATGTTCATACACACATATGATAGAAGTATAAACAATGTGGACATACACAATACTTGGAGAACTGCCACAATCTGAAAGATTATTTCCACTGTCAATTTAAATTCAATAATAAGTACTCAGAACTGTCTATTCTGACACTGTTGCTACAGTAAGGCTAAAAAGACACATTTATTGCTTTACAGAAGGTCACACAGTAAATGCAAATATTCACCTTACTAAAAGCAATGAAAAGAAAACAAAACTTTTCAGTGATATTTTTACTTGCATTAGAGGTCTTATAAAGCAGTCTAGTAGAGAAAATAACACAAGTTATTTAATGCATTCCAAATGCTTTGTTAGACTGCCTGTGGAAGGTGGGATGTAAAGTTGTGTGAGGTACCCAACCATCAAAGCAAAGGTATGAATAATAGCACCCACTGCTGCAGGAAATCATTAATATGCTTTGGAATATAGTCACAGGTAGACATCATCTTCTGGTCAGATATTTGCAGTTTAATGCCCTAAGTCACAGGACTGCAATCTCAAATCATGGTCATTAGATGGCAGTCAGACTATATAAAAGAACCCCCAGTACACTTTTCTATCTTATATTTTGGTGCCCAAGAGCAGACTAAGAGAGATAACTACATCAACAAATATTGTTGCCAGGACAACTAAAGAACGAAAAATATATGTATGCATGGGCGGCTCAGAGGTGCAGTGATTAACGCTGTTGCCTTCGATTTTTAGCTGGAGTGCCTTCTGTGCAGAGTCTGCATGTCTTCCCTACATTTGAGTGGGTTTCCTCTGTGTACTCCGGTTTCCTCTCACATTCCAAAGACATGCATCTGGAGTGTTTCTCCCCAGGCCTCTGCTGAAAATAGGCTCTGTCCTATTCGCACTTTCCCGGTCAACAAATATTAAATAAATAAGTAAAAGGTACATTATGTACAAGTATGTGTGTGTAATACACACACACACACTTGCGCAAGCATATCCACACATATATACCTTATTTTATGAAATAAGGTAAAACTGCTGCAGTAATAAGCTTCTACTAACGTCAGACAATAATAAGCAGTTTTCTGATGACTGCTATTTTTTTCTGAAGCTGTTATAGTGCTCTTCTCTGTACTCCACTGTGTTCCATTTGGCTGAAATGCGCTGAGCTGCACAACACTGCTACTGCTGCCTACTGATCGTGACCTGTCTTACCAAATGTGGCTGTTCCTTAGAAGATCAGGGAAGTTATTATTTTTTGTTTACCATTTAGCACTACTGTACTGCTAATTTTTGTTTTATGATGTTTCTTACTAGGACAGTGTTTTGCTTTGTTTGGAACATTTAGAACTAATTTATCAACTGACACAATATAACATTTCTGTGTGTAACTACTCATGATAGACATGCAGAAAAGTAGTTTTAATGGATTGTTTGCTAACTTTTTTTCTGTAGCTATTATACTGTTCTGCTTGCATGGTACTGCACTCACTTTGTTTTGGCTGCTCTGAGATTGGTCAACAGTACTACTGAGGTATTTTACCATATTTGACCTGAACCTACTCTCTACAAGATCAAGGAAAGAAACGTTGTGTAAAATCTTACCATAACCATAGATGTCCTTCTCTTCCATGTTGCAGGATTTAACATATGGGTTTACTCCTCTTGCTTTGCGAACATCCAGCCAGTATACAAAAGTTTTCAGTCACTGTATGGTGCGTGGGAAGTCTGACGTGGCTCAAGGAATGTGGGCCATAAAAGTGACATCTGCAAGCACCAGCCATCAGAACTATAAGCCCCAGTCGGAACCAGTCCTACTCTTTGTCCTACACTCTCCTTTTTGTAAGATACCAAGATTTTATTCTTTCATATATATATAAATTTTAAAGGTGTCCCATGGCATAGTATCAGTCACTTCACTATTATCATTTGTTTCCATAAACATGTCTATTTCTTTCATTATCCATTCCCTAAAGTCTTTTACCTTAGTTATGTAAGCAGGAATTCTCTGTACACATCTTAAATCATCTGTATGTGTAGTTAATGTAAAGTTTCTAGCATTATTGTCTGAAAGTGGACAAGTCATTATAGATACGTCACTTATATTTTAGTATATATTATTTGATACAAAGACCTTATCAATGTTTGTGTACCAAACCGATATGAATAGTAAGTAATGAATAAGGAATAATGTTCTCTTAGACCATGTATATCTTTAAGGTTCATCTGGTTTGTAAAGTCATTTAACTTCTTGGCTTGAGATGTTAGTTTTATTTAACTATTTTTAGAAGTATCATTGCCTGATAATAGGCAGTTAAAATCACATTTTGCTATAATTTCCCCTTTTGCATTTAAAGTAATCAGGTCCAGATATTTGTCAACATATTTAGTACTTAGTTCTGGTATCTGGTATGTATTAATCAAAGTATAATACTCCTACTGAGTTCCAAAATAACCATGCTTAGCATCCCATCTTTATCTGAAATTGTATCTGTAATTCTTGGCATAGTATAACCATTTTTCCATAGAATAGGAGTGCCCCTTCTCTTAGTCTTAAAACATGAATCAGCCAGAATGGTTTAGCCATTAAATGAGTATTTTTGTAGGTCTTTTTTTAATAGATGGGTTTCCTGTAAAAAGATGATCTGGGATTTATGCATTTTGATATATTTAAGCAAACCAGCTCTTTTGACATTATTGTTCAAACCATTAATATTTAATGATAAACATAAGCCATTGATTATAATGTGTATGTTGTTACTTACTGAAATACCTTTCTTCCGTGTTGATGTGAAATCTACTGAAAACTTACTTATCATGGATGTATAACATGTATTGAGCACTACTTTCAAAAACCCCAAACTATTTACAAACACATACATGAAACAAAGTTTCTGGTTTAGTTAAAAACTTAACTAAACCATCCATCCACCACCTCTCCAACACCAAAATACACAAATTATCCATCTCTGCTTGGAATATATTATAAAAACAAAAAAAGACAATTATTATGAAAGCGTCTAAAGAAATCTGAGTCCATGAAATATACATTAAAATGAGAGTGTCCAATATAACTGAAGCTATATGAATATGTCACACTTAATAATAGCACCTCTGATAAGTATATATGTCAGAAATACACATCAGATTGAAGTATGTATAACATTAGAAGCTGAAGGTTAAGAAAATTGTCAATATTTCCAAGACTTTTCAAGAAACATCAGATGTTTTAACCATTTTGTCAGTCATCTATCTAACATTTTTCATGTAAGGATCTGTTGAAAATATATATATATATATATATATATATATATATATATATATATATATATATATTATAAAAAAAAGCCTCAACTCTCTGTTTAGTTACTAAAGATTTAGTTATGTAACATAAGCCCGATGTTAATATGCATAATGAGTTTTCTAATGCAGATCCTAGTTCATTTGATGTCATTTAGTTACTAAAAGTGTCATTGAATCTGCAGAATGTATGCATCGATAAAAGAACATAGGTATTTTCAAAAGAGTTAAACACTTTTATCAGAAGTAATTATTTGCCATTTAAAGTATCTTAGTGAAGAATAACAATATTTCAAGAGAAAAGAATTCTAAATACAGCCATTTAACAAGTTCAAAATGTCAAGTGATGTCATCACTGTTGTTTCCTCAAGCTGCAGCTTCATAAACTTGTTAAAAGTATCTGAATAGGCTTATGCACAGCAGAGGTTGTCTGTAGTATGGAAAAAAGCATTTTCTGTGGGAAATCAAATCTTGAAGCTTTTAGAGTTTACAGAAAGCAAAAAATACTCAAGCTGCCTTGTCAGTGCATGTTATGAATCTCCACAATGAGAACAGTAACACAGACCACCAGTTTCCTCACAAAACATCAACATCATCAAAAAATTAACCCTTTCATATAAACACATCTATTTAGAAATAAAAACAGCCACCTCAAATCAGAAATCATTTTATAACATTTCAATCATTTTCCCACCAATTCTAGAGAAAAAAAGAACCTAGTGTATACACACACACACACACACACACACACACACACATATATATATATATATATATATATATATATATATATACGTACATTTAGCCATCTATAAAACACCATTCATCTACTGCATTAATGTTTATATGTGTCTAAACAAGGAGTCTAAAATGTCTAGTTAGAATCACTAATCAGAAACATATTGTTACCCCCCACCACTGACCCACTAGAAAAAAATGCACTTTGGTATTAAGTCAAATTATACTATTACTGATGAATTAGAAGACGAGTATCATTTGTAGTTATTTAAAAGGGAAAAGTATGTAAAGTACTTATAATGGGGAAAAGGAACATTAGTAACAAAAAGGAATAGGAAGAAAAGAGAGAGCGAGAAAGAGAGAGAAAGTATGGCTATGGTGGTGCAGCGGTTAGCATTGTCGCCTCACAGCAAGAGGTTCTCCCGTTCGACTCTCGGCTGGAGTGCCTTCGGTGTGGAGTCTACATGTCCTCCCCGTGGTTGAGTAACGTATAAAGACATGCAGGTAGGTGCATGTGTGAATGGGTGTGCCTTCCTTGAAGATTGGGTATCGGGCTGCCAACTCGGCACCGTAAAAAATCCACTGCCAATCATTAGCAGACTGGAGTTCTGCTGTGGTGACCCCTAACCAGGAAAAGCTGAAATATATTACTTTTTTTTAGATATAGAAAGGAAAAGAAAAAGTTAATAATAAAGATGATTCACATTACCTTACAGTATAGACATTTTCCAGAATCAAATATATTATGATTCATAAAACAAAGCATTTAAAATTAGAAGGAATTTATTCATTTGTCCTTTAGTTTCTTAGTTTTGTTTGCTCCTTCCTTCACAGACCATCCATTTTTTGTTGCCTGCCTCTTCAAACTCTGGGATGACCATTCCATTTCTTCAATGTCAGACAGCATTTTCTTCTTTTGAATAAATTCTACTGCTTCTTGTAGGGAATCAAAGATCTTCACTCCTTCTGGCAAGGTGATTTTTATTCTTGCAGGAAAAAGAATTTGAGCTTTAATATTGGCTTTTTTCAAGGACTTAATTAGAAGAACACACTCCTTTCTTCTGGATATGACTGTAGAGGTGTAGTCATTCTCAAAATGAATAACTTTTTCACCCATCTTGATAGGGGAATTAGTGCAAGCTGATTTCAGCACTTAGTCCTTCTCTTGTGAGGAAAGAAATCTAACTATTATAGACCTGGGGTTAGATGAACTCCGAGATGAAGCTGGATTTGCCAGGGACCAATGAGCCCTCTCAGTTCCAAAAGAGAAGGATTCAGGCATGTTTAGTGCTGATGAAAACCACTTATTGAGGAACTGAATTATGTTAGCACCCTCTTCTTTCTCAGGAATTCCATTTATTCTTATGTTATTCCTCCTTGATCTACTTTCAAGGTCTTCCAGTTTCAGCCTGGTGTTTTGTTTCAGAAGAAATTCATTGTGATGTTCATTTTCTCTCTCTAGTATCCAGGTCAGTTACTGCTTCCTCTAAGCCAAGAATCTGTTCAGATTGTTTTTTTTACTATTCCATTTAGAAGTTCCAGTTGTTTACTGCATTCTTGTTTGATGGCATCAATTTTGTTTTCACATTTGTCCAGTTTTAGTGGCAGCTCTTGGATGTTTGTTATTTTAAGATGTAGTTCTTTCTTCATTGCACTCTCCTGGTGTGAGTTCTTTGAGTTGCTTATATTGAGATCTCCAGTAGAAAACTTATTGACAGGAATAATTAAAAATTTCTCTTGACTATATTAATTTTTAGAAAATAATAAAGAGTCTAAGTTACTCTATCTTTTAGTATACTTTTAGTTAGATTTTTTCTAAAAGTTAAAGTATATTTCCTTTCAGGATATTAAAATCTAAGCAGAGCTATGGATTTCTGCTGCTATCATACTGGCATCTTGGCCACGCCCCATTGACCCTGCACTTTTTTGATGGCCCAGAGTTGCTCCCCAGCCCAAGTCTGAGGCATCTGTGTGGGTAGAGGTGGTTGGAGGGGAAAACCTGGATTGAGGGTCAGTTGTGTCAACCACCACTGGATTTCTAGTTTGAGGAATGGTAGGAAGGGAACCATGTACTCCAAGGGGTGGGAGTGTTGGGTCCAGACTGATGAACGTATCATTGCAACTTTCTCATATGAAGTCTTGTTAATGGTAACATGGAGATAGTGGCTGCCATGTAGCCCAGGAGCCTGAGGTTCTGCCTTGCTGTCAATTCTGTTGATTGAAGGACCATAAGTAGGTGTTCTGTCAAGTTTGGAGAGGAAGGTAGGCATTTATGACATCTGTCTGAATTTTGCACCCCAAGAAGGCAATGTCTTGAGTAGGTTCCAGGTGGGATTTTGGATAATTTATCCAGAATCCCAGAGACTGTAGGAGGGAAACAACAAGGCGTATATGTTGCAGGAGGGTCTCCTTGTTGCCTGCCTGTATCAGCAGGTCATCAAGATAAGGGAATATTTGAATTCCTTTTGTCATGCAGAAGGCAATCACTGGAGCCAAACATTTGGTAAAAAAACCTGGGTGAAGTGGAAAACCCAAAGGGCAAGGCAGACAATTGAAAGTAAGAAGGGCCCACACCAAGAACCTCAGGTATTTTCTGAAAGTGGGCTTTATGGGGATGTGAAGATAGGCATCTTTTATATCTAAGGTGGCCATAAACCCCTGGGGGATCAGAAGGGGGAAAGGGGTTGGTAGGGTCAACATCCTGAAGGCTGGAACCTTTAGGAATAGGTTGAGATATGAAAGATCCAGAATTGGTCTCCAGAGACCATCTTCTCTGGGAACCAGGAAAATCCTGGAGTAGAAACTGCTTCCTTTTGCTGCGAGGGGCACTGGTTCAATGGTGCCTTGATCCAGCAGTGTTTGTAATACTGGCTAAAGGGGGTGTAGCTGCTGTTTTGGAGGTTGTGGGATGCCTTTTCACTTTGGGGGAATAAGCCAGGTCATGAAATACCCATTTTGAAGGATTGAAAGGACCCATTTGTCTGAGGTGATATATGTCCACACAGGGAGGCAGTGTAGAAAGGGCAGCCTCTGGCTATAGGATGGTGTAGCTCTAGCTGGAGGGGGTTGCTTTCTGGTAGGTTTTCTAGACCTTGGGGAAGCAGCAGAGTGTGAATGTTTTCTAATGAACTGTGTTTTAGCTGGGTAGTTTCTTTGAAATTTTGGAATAGGGAAGACTAGCAGGTATTTCAAATCTTATACAAAAAGCCGCTAAAAGCTGTAACCTTTGGAGAACGCGGTATTTATTAAAACCCTCAGAAAACACGTTTTTCGTCTAACACATATGGTTAGACTTCATCAGAAATAAAGCAAACCAAACAATCAGTTAAAATTCAAAGCCACAATATATAAATTCCCCGCTAAATGCTCTAATGACGCTGTTCATTCTTAAAGTTGTAGTCTCTTAAAAATGCTTTAAACCGTATATGTTCAAATAAATGGCATAAACCTTGCTTTAAACAGATTGATACATAGGAACAACTATGCTTCACTAAATCAGGGCATCATTGTAAAAAATTCGCTGTTCTGAAGCACATATACACAACACAAGCACACCAAATAAACAGCAATCCACACACATACACCTAAAATCTTACATCTAACCCTACACTAAACTGTACATACACCACTAACTATCCACTTACCTTAACCCAAACCCTAACCCTAAGGTCCGTCACTATCGCACACTCACCTCACCCGCACCCTAACCCTAACTCACTTAACCCACCCTAACCCTCACGTCCACACAATCACACACTTACCTGAACCTTACCCGTAATGTTCCACCACAGCACTGAAAATAGCGAAGCGACAAACGGACAACCGAATTCTTTCCCTATGAAAAAATTTGGTTTTCTGCAGCTTCGCTATTTTCACCATTCGCTGAATAGGGGTCGATATTAGAACATTCAAAGTTCTGAAACTTCGATGCTCTAATATAGACCCTTTGCATTATACTGTATTGCCTAGCAGCTGCAAGTTTGGCCAAGGGTAAAACACATGAATCTCTGTAAATCCCAATTTATTGGTAATCTCTCTACTAGGCAAGTACTTAAGCTTACAAAAAATCCTGCATTATTAGTATTGTTCTGTTATACAGCATAGTATGGCTGAGAAGAGAAAAAACTTTCTAGCTTGCTTGTACAACAGCATGCCTAACTTATACAGATTTTTGGAACCATGGGACTGCAGTTAACCTTACATCATCTGTTGCCAGTTTGTCAGCAATAGACACCCTGAAGCAGTAAACAAACCTCTACATACTTACTTCTCAACACAATGCATCAGCATGTGAGAAGTGTACTGTAGGCAAGCGTCCATTGAAGTATAGATATGAAAGTTTATGATTGGGGACTTAAAGTCACCTAGGATAATGGAATTCCTGTTAATCTGAAGTTCATCCAGTATTTTTAGGAATCTAATATGATTTTCTGAGGGCACAGGCAGGAAAGGTCCTGTAACATCCCATTTTCTGACAGTTGATTCTATTTAGTATGAAATCAATCTCAATCAGTTCAGTTTTGGGGTCTCTAGGTTTCTGCCTAGAACTGAAGTGGTCTTTAACAAATATGGATACGCCTCTGCAGTTACTACCAGGCCAAAAGACGCAGTAGGCACAAAACTCTGGTATGAAGGGAGTGTTTTCTGCCCTTTAAAATCATTTTTTTTTTTTTTGTGATAACATACAAAATAATATGCTCCAAATGCAGCAGGGCCTCAAGATCAGGCAATTTATTATTTAGACTCCTGAAATTGAGCAGAGCTGCCTTGATGTGGTCTGGTTCTTGCTGTTTCTTTGGTTAAGTTGGCAGAGCCATTAGCTGGACTCTGCCTAAAAAAGTCACTACGTACAAGCCCTGGAATGAATGGTGCAAGCCATCTCTTGTAAAAGCAAGAGTAAATGTCTGGCATCTCCTCCCATGCTGACATGTACTGTATCCCCTAAGAATGACACCAGCTATGCAGCCAGTTTCTGAAAGCCAGTCATCTTTTCCCTGTACCTTGGCATCATTCAAGGAGAAGGAAGTATTCTGCTCAAAACCAGGGCATTACCTGCATTTCTGACATGCATGGAGAGCTCTGTCTTGTATCTCTGCATATCCCTCAAGATTTTACGTGCCGGGTCATTTTAAACCCAGATGGGCCACTGCTTTGTTATTATTTTTGCTTGGCTTAAGGGTCATTAGGGCCTTTGATATTTCAAAGACCTTTGCTCCTGAAAGGCCACTCATTCTCACCCTTTCTTTGTCCAGTCTCATGACAGTTGAGTCAGTCTGTCTGACAAAATAGTCACCAATCACTAGTAGACATTTGTTAGAAGGACTTCTAGGTGCACTAGTTTTGGAGTGGTTAATTATCTGGTGACCCTTTACTGTGATATTGCTAATAGGAGTTGTAGGGTTTTATTTAAGCTGGGTCCTAGATTTACTACATCTTGGAGGATTAAGCAGGGCCTTTTTAGTGACATCAGCATTTGATAACTTACTGAATATTTGTGTGGAATGTGGTGGTGATGTGTGTGTTGCTCACAGGTACTGTTTGTGAGAGAGAAGCATCCAGTTTGGTTCAGGTACTTGTATCTCTCTTGTATAGACAGCAATGAGCTAAGCAATAATACAAGTGTTATGAGGCTGGCAGCTAAGGTGAACAAGCTGACTTAGTCCAATAATACAGCAAAGGAAAGTTATATAATTTGATTTTTAAGAAAAAAGTTTAAGCAATTAGCAGTTTAATGGAAATAATATATTTATATCACAGGAATGTGGCTTAGGGATTTAATATGTTGCTTACATTTGTAATGCAAAAATGATAAGCAATAATTATGGGAGTATGACTTAAGAATTTATTTAAAAAATGTCATATTTCAGTTTAAGTGCAGAAAATAATACAGATTAGGTGAATAAGAATATTCTGTGGTTATCTGAGATATTTTTGATTGCAAATCTAATTAGTAGACAGTGAGGGAACACAGCTACAATGTTCGTTGGTGTGAGAATGACTAAGATCATTTGTAGAGAATTTAACACTGGAATACCTGCAGCCCAGCTAGTGCAGCATTATGCTGACATGCTGAACAATTAATAATAATTCTGAATAATAATGCTGAATAACGAATATGCTGAATAATAGCTCACTGCTGTTTATTCTAGTAGAGAAAACAAATGAACCAATAGAAAATTGGCCAGGAATTTGGCCAAAAATGCCTACTTCCACAATAGCACTTTAATTTCCTGTCACAGAACTACCACCACTGGTTATCTTACCATAATAAGAGATCTTCATGGAGATTCAAAGAAACTTTATTGTCATTTAGGACCAGACAAGTGCAGCCTAAATGAAATTACAAATGTCAGCTCACAAGAGAAATGCAGTGCAAATAATGTAGATACAGCAGTATCAAAGAATAACATAAGAAAAAAAATAACACATATGACCTGCAAGAGGTAGTTCACATTACATAAATGCATTCAATACCCATTATCCAGTGATAAATAATAAATAAATACCCACCACCTACACTTTTAAGATACAGAATAAATACAGACTAATGAATAGCAGCCGTTTAGTTACCATATTGCATTTGTTAACATTAGATGCGACTCAGTACAATCATCATATTGCATAATAGTAATGCTGGTGGTAATTGCTCAGAGCAGCAGAATTAAATAATGAAAGAGGCTTCAATGTATCAGGTATTATGGTTGGTAGCCGTATTAATATGTCTCACAGCTGTAGAATACAAACTGTTCCTGAATCTAGTAGTCCTACAGCGGAAGCTGCGGAACCTCCTTCCAGACGCAAGTTGTGAGAACCAGTTGTGGGCTGGATGGGTCGAATCATCAAGTATTTTAGATGTTCTCTTTCTTGTGCTTGTAAAGAAAAGCTCCTGAATAGAAGACAGGTTTGTGCCCAAGATTTTCTGACATGTCAGTGTAGTAAAAAAATTAAATTTGCCTTGCTACATATGGATGCAGAATGGCATGAGGTCCACTATAAATCTTCAGTCGCTTTAGTTTTTTCAAGCTAAAATCCCAAATTAGAGCTTCTGGTAAAAATATAGCTATGCAGAGGTAAAACAAGTGTGCATACATTCAAAGAAAACAATGTGAATGAGCATAAATATGTCTAACCAAAAAGTCTTCATTTTCTAAAACTCCTACAAAAAGCAAAAATAATAAAACAAAGAGATAATTTTAATGTAAAAGTATACCTGTCTTTTTATTTCTTTTGCGCTTTACTTTTATCCCTATATACTTCATCCATGTAAAGAAAGTAATCCCTGATAATCACAGATATTAGTGAAAATCCATCTTTCACAGTATGTCTTATTTGCTGCCTCAGACTACCCAAATCAGGGGACACAGATGGCGTACTCTGCAACAGCGTACAAACGCCATTCCAGTTTCTTGAATGCCACACAGGAGAGGTGTACTAGGAGCTTCTCTGCTCGCAATGTAGAACATTGCGTACGCAGTGTAGCCTAGTAAAGTAAATTGTACTTTCCTAATTAGCTATACACAGCTACATAATAAAATGCAGTATACCTACCTAAGCTACAGTGCACTGCTGTATTATATTCTCCTGCCAAGTTTGGGAAGTGATTCATAAAAAAAGGCATGACAGTGGACTGCTGTTTGACAGCATGCCTGTGAAGGGGTGGAATAGGTTTGGTTGTGGTAGATAGTTTACCTGCATTATAGAGAACTCCATTAGTGGTAGAGTGAGTTGTACTGTGCAACATTTCTTTGTATAGCACTAATTTGTTGCTCAGCTATGTCAGCTGAACAACATATCAGTAGGAAGGGGAATCATAGAATCATCGTGCTCACTGCCATAGCATCTATGGACTATACATTCTTGGCTTTTTGTGGGTTACCCAACTGGAACCTGTCAGTATTCTGATGTATTTTGTTTTATGAATCACATACATTCAGGCAGGGGTAATGCACTCTACGCATAAACAATGCCTGTGTAATGGAGTAAGACAGAATACCATATCACTCTCACTGTTACAATTTTTATAAACAACAACAGGCTTTGGCATGCCAACAGTATACTGTATAACAAACCTGCTTCATGGTGCACAGTATTTGAAACAGTGCTCAGTACATCTTACGGAAGAATGATAGCCCCACCCCCACCTCCACCTCCTTCTGAAGTAAGAAAAAAGTAATAGTAAATCAGCATCTACTTTGCTAGAAAAAGGAATACACAAAGCATAAGTATCACACGTGAAGTCTCACTATAACAAGTTAGATTGGGTATTGACTCAGTAATAGTAATCATGTACTAAAATCTAAAAAGTTCTGGCTTGTAACTAAGACTGACAAAATTGTGATCGTAAAAGAAATTTTGCAGCACAACTATATATCATCCATGTACTAAAGACTACAAATGCAATTTGTTTAATGATAACAAGGAAAGTAATTATACCCTGTAGCTGAGAAACTTTACAAACACTATCAAAACTACCTTGCTTTCCTTATGACAACACTAAAGAATGTTGGAAAAATGACAAAATCTCAGTTGCCAGCTGGCAATCACATTATACATTTAGAAAAATCACCAATAACCAAATAGGGCTCTTGAAAATATACTAGTCCTACAAAATGCCCTGGCAGTAGTTGCCAGAAGGTAACTTAATTATGATTCTATAATGAAGTATAAAGTCTAGAAAGCAGAAATTTATAATTAAATGTAAGAAAAAGCAAAATTCCCTTAAAAAAGGAGATGGTAGGAGGGATTTTTACTGTTACAGTGATCTTTTCTTGACGATGAACTGTTACAACACCTACACACAACAGCACTTCTCAGGTAGCCACTGTAACAATAAGTCAAAACACTTGTGCAGATTCCCAAGCAGCACCATACCTATTTCCTGTCTCCACCTCCCAGAGAACAAATGGTATTCCAGGTTAGCAGTAGCACCAGTATAGGTTATTAAAGCTACCAATACATCTCTGTGCAACATAACTATGTGTAAAACACTGTACTGGCATAATAAGCTAATGTAATGCATGCCAGATGTTGTTGTTGTTGTGTCTTTCGCCATTTCCCGGTTAGGGGTCGCCACAGCGGAACTCTGGTCTGCTAATGATTGGCAGTTGATTTTTACGTGCCGAGTTGCCAGCCCTGACACACAACCTTCAACGAAGGTACACCCATTCACGCACGTCTCCACGCAGAAGACGCTCTAGCTGAGAGTCGAACCGGTCAGCGTCTTACTGTGAGGCGACAACGCTACCGCAGCACCACCACCACGGATGATTAATGCATGTCAGATAATTGAAGTAATTTCTCAAGGAAAAATACTTCCAACATAACCCAAAGGAAATGTTTGATATTTCTAGAACTAGCTATATTAAGAATGTAAGCAACTCCAGTGCACTGATTAGTGGAATATGTAATATTTCCATTAGAATTCTACACGAATATAAATCATACAGAAAGCAACAAAACACAAAGGAGATACCTTTACAGTGACCTAAACAGAACCTACATAGATACCTTTACAGTGACCTAAACAGAACCTACATAGGTACTTTCCTTAGTAAACAGTCCTGTACACACACACACATTTTATATATATATATATATATATATATATATATATATATATATATATATATATATATATATATATATATATATACACACATATATACATACTTAGATACAATATTTTGAAAAAAGAGTGCAGCATCACTCTACTTTTTATTTCTGATCAAAGACAATTAAATAAAAGTTAATATTCAATATCATATACCCACATAAATCCAGGTAATGTAGTAAACTGGCTTGTGAAACACAATGGTAGTACAGCCAAATAAGTAATAAATGTCTGTCCAAAGGTAGTTCTGCAAGGTAACCTTAGAATAATATTATTAAAAAATAAAAGGCACAGAACGAAGATGAAAGAATAAATCTCCCATCTACAGATAAACAAAATTAACATCGAAAGGACCCCTTTAGTAAATAATAGGTTTATAGGTTCTTACTGGGCTAACAAGCCCGGGGTGGGGGTCTTTTTAAGCCTATCTAAGCTTTGAAAATGTAAAGGCTTGATATCTTATGATTATTTTAATGGGTGTATGTAAGCTTAATCATGCGTAGCCGAGCATTTACAGCTGACCTCAGTCTACCAGAGACTAGTGCCAGACCAGGTGTAAATTTCTAGCCACCAGCTCTGATCAGATAAGCACATTAATCATGACCTACTGAATTTTCTTCCTGTAGGACATCAGCTTAGACAAACACAATAAAAACTGAATAATGTACCACTATAATGCATAAAAAGCTATCAGAGAGAGCAAAACCTCTGAAAATAAAATTACAAAATTAGGTAACTTTGATGATGCTTCAAAGGTCACTATCATAATCATCTTTATATCAAGAGATTTCTGTGACATAGTTGAATATATTGGACAATTTCTGGTATCCTATGTTAGTATGTCTTAGAAACTTGGTACTTTTAATGACAAGGCTAAACTGCTGAATGACTCTAGTGTGAATGAGTACTACTCCCATTCTCATATCATCACTTTACAAGCTCGGTAATTAGCTTGTCAAACAAAATACTAAGTTGAACAGGGATATTAAAGACGAGTGGCTTCCCTTCCTCGGGTAGTTTTTCTTAATATGCCAGACATGCTTTTGAATGATAAATCTGGTCAGTGCTGCTCCGGCAATAATGCCTACTGCACTTCATGATACATCATTTCAGTAGCTTTAGCCAGTCCAAATATTTCATCTTTCTCTTTAGAGGCTGACATACTATTCAAAGTAGAATAAATATGTGACAATATAGTTTTATAACATATCCCATGTGCTGTTTTAAAATAGCTGTTCGTCTTAACTGCTACACTGCTCAAAGCCATAGCTGGCTTACCTAGCACTGGGTGCTGTTTCCTGATCTGGAACCCCTCAACTGTAAGTTGAGGAGCAAAGAACAGATCATTCCGATTAGGCTAGCATGTTAACCTCAGGAGCCAGCCAGATCCCAGTTATGTGCTTCTCAACTTGGAGCTGGAGAGAAAAAATAAGGACTGCTTTTCCTTTTAAAACTATAGCAAGTCACTTGCTACACCTGTAGCTTTGTTATAAGCAGCTTGCTACAACTTATGCCACATAAGGTTGGGAGGATGGCCTAATGGTTAAGGTGTTTGCCTTACAAACACAAGGTACAGGGTTTGAATCTTACAGGAGATAATTGGCTAGGCTTAAAATGGCTCGCAAGGGCAGTTAGCCTAGTACTATCCTATGAATCTATCCTACGAACCTATAAAAAGCATTGATGTGCTTCAGTACAAGTACTGTCCCCAAAAACCAGAATCAAAAATCATTTCTGTAGAAGCATCAGCAATGAATTCCGGTACTACACTACTGATTAATCTGTATGTCACAATCACAATTGATAAAAACTCGCACCAGAACAGCTGGCCTCTATGCCCCACCCAAGCTGCGTTACTTTGATTGCTAAAGTACACATTAGTTTGTATGGGACTGATTAAGGTATACAGTGCTATTTTGGAGGAGTGAAGTTGTATATGCAACTTTTAAGCATACAGTGTGTAAATTTATTATTTATATTTTTATTTTACTTTATTTTGTTTTTTAAACTGTAGCAAATAAGAATGTCATCCACATCTCAGTTTATGCTTTGTTTTATTTTGTATTATTTCTGTTAATCTTTATATATCCTCTATAGGGGTGTGAATTACTTGTCATCCAAAACAAGCAGTAGTACAAGATACAGCTTCTGGGCAGTTGGTACTGTACTGCTACTTCATGGAGCACGAAACAGAACACAATAATTCAAGAGTTCAGTCTTTTCCAGATAGCCATATATGAAGCCAAGGTCCTTGTAGAGTATGCTTTGACCCTGTCTGAAATACTTTTGTTGTGGTGGGAATAACCAGAGCTGGATCAGGGTCATTTGGGGCCCTAGGCAGAGTATGGACTAAGCAACCACCCACCACCAATCCAAACAAATATCCCATTGCTTGGCCATACCTACTCAATTTACAATACATTTTTTTCCTTACATTTAGAAGGACCTCTGAGACTGAGCAGAATAGTGATGAAGCAACAGAAAAAAAACTGCTTATATTCTCACTTTATTTGAATTCTATGAACAACATTCTTAAACAGGATTTCTAGGCTATAAATATATACCAAAGTGTTATAGCAGCAAAGATGAAGAAAATAACTGGCATTAAGATGGAGACTTCAGTACCCTTAATTATGCACTGTCCACAGAATGCTGTCAGGATCCTTGCAGCCACTTGTATGTATACTATATATATAAAACTGTAATACAACTGTTCAGTTATGTTATTATGTCTTTTATGACTTTTTGTGGCTGTTGCTTTAGGAGAATATATGGTTAGGATGAAATATTCAGTATTCATGAAATTAATATTCATGAGATCCAGTTGGTGTGCCACAGGATTGGATAATTTGAATTAATTAGTATTATTTAAAGGCTGTTAGTTTGAGAATTGGTGTTCTGATGAAGTCTATGGAGGATAGATGAAAGCGCTTAACCAGATATAAAAGACAGTTTTAGTAACTCTTGTCTCATTCCTTGGTACCGGACACTTTTTTCACCAGTTATATCGTATTTATTGACTGGAAACTTAATAAATGTTGCAGTTTTACCTACTCGTCCCACAGTCTGTTTGCATATATAGAGGAAGTAGAACATTGAAATATTACTGTATAGCTAGAAATTCCAAGTACTGTTATTGAATATTAAGTAGCTATGCTGGCGGCTAAAGTTTCAAGCAATAAAGATGCTAGATCTGAAGGGCTCCATGAATATTAAATGCATTTTGAAACAGAAGGCTACTAAATTATGATACTGTTTTTAGTTATGATATTGTTTTACTCATGTTTTCACTAAGTGATTAAGTAGAATATTTTTGTTGTACTTGATTATGCATTTCAGTATTAATGGTGGGGACTTAATCATTTAATGTGATCAAAGTCTTTTAAATGTTTCTTTTTGTGTGTGAATTCACTTCTGGTGACAGATGTAGTCACAGACATCTGACAAATATTAGTAAGTTGTGCTATACAAATGTAATGTATCCAAAAGTACAAGTGTGACAAGCCTGAGGATGCTGTTGTACTAATCAAATCTAGCTGCATCAAATACTGACAGACAATTTAAGCACACCCCTCTCTCTATAAAGATGACAGTTGTCAAACCAGTATTCAGTGGGATCATGTCAGAAGACCATATGATTGATGTGGACATTCATGTATCTGATTTTATGACTGCCTTATAAACCTTAAGAGTACCACATACACATGATACTGCATATTATATAATGGATGGATCCCCCACATTTTTGTTGAATGCAGTTTCTTCAAACACAGGGGTGTGGTTTAATGTTAATGGTACGGATAGCCACGAAGTGCAAATGTTGATACTGTGTAATGTTGAGATAGGTAAATGAGGTTGGTGGGGTGACAGTGTTTCTGTATGTGTACGTGAGGTAGGGTTAGGATCGGGGATGAGTAAAGGATAGGTGTTGTATATTCGTGTGCGAGTTTGTGTATTTTAGGGTTAGCGTCAGGGTTAAGTTAGGGGATAAGATATAGTATTGTCTGCGTGTCCAAGTTTGTCTTTGTAGTGGCAGTGTTATGGGATGGCTTTAATGAAGGTAAGGTGTAGGGTTAAAGTTGAGGAAAGGGGCAGCATTATAGGGTTAGCACCCATTACTAAAGTGGTACGGGGCAAAGCTGACTACATAACTCACTTGTGATTCCCATGCTATCATATGACATTGTAAATAATTTTTCCATAAATGTGCATAATTTAGTTATTGCATATTGCTTCTTATATAGCTCTATACTTTAGATATAAGGTTTATTTCTGCACATGTTAAACCAGTTGTAAATGCTCTGTATGTCATACAGCTGTCAACATTCTTTTGTATCTGCTTATTTAGCCTGAGGCGTGACTGAAAGGATTCTCAGACCAGTTTACTGACCTGTGTAACTTGTTAACTCAGCAGACTAATTCATATGCAGACATAATATTCTGTGGTTAACATGTCTGTATTTGTGTGCTTTTCTATGTGGCCACCCAGGTTGTTCCCCTTCATGATACTTTCCTGATATTCATATTGAGTAGGACTGATGTTCCAGATCTGACACAATGGGGTGAAAAATATGGTCTCGCTATATAAATAAGTCGTTGTTGCAGCTCTGGACTTTCTGTGGCCTAACAGAATTTATATGTTGGTAGAAACACTAGCACTTCATCATTAATTAATTATTAGACTTATTAGCTCAGTTTAAGTGCTATAATTCTGCCTCTTTCTATATATGCATATATATATATATATATATATATATATATATATATATATATATTCTTTTAACTTGGGTTTAGCTCTTGAAGGCATGGATTCACCTCTTAACCCCTTCATACCTGTGCTAACATCCATTATACAGATGGCTATTTTTTCAGGGGCAGGTTAAACTGAAAAGTGCAGAATTGCTCAGTATCTGGCACAGTGGCATTGTTCTATAAATGTGAAGCAGTGCCCAGGCATAGTATTGCTCTTCTAAGTTTTCAATGAGGCTGTCATTGCTTTGACTGCATTAAACTAGAATTCAGCATATTTCTTTACCTGTTCAAATTTCTGTAACTTCTGTTCATTCCTATGTGAACTGCTAAAAACTAACTTATTGCCTGGCAGGAAGCTTTATAATTAGACAGATTTAAGATCTCAGTTGGCACATTGTTTGCATTAGATATCTCCCTTTCTGGATGCTTATTAAGAAATCTAGAAATATATGCTATCCTGCATTAGGAGAGAAGCAGAGCACACCAAAAGAGCTATCTTTCATCACTGCTACTGAACCAGAAACTGAGTTATATTGTAAATACTAAGCACTGAAAAATGTTCTTTTCTAGCCGAAGCTTTTTTTAAACACTTTGTGACAACAGCTGGCAAAGACGCTTGGTATTTGGAGCATTTTATGGAAACTAACAAATGGAATGAAATAATTACACTATATGTATTGTGCTGAATCCTGCTAGGTTGCTGTACTTCATTCTTTTGTTTGCTTTACTTTGTTTAAAATAAAACTAAAGCATGCAAGTACTGTGCTTCTCAGTCTTGAATTTCAGAGTGTAGCTAAACAAGATTTTCTCCAGGATGGTGGATTATCTTTTATCTAAACCATCAAGCACTTCCTCTGCAAATGTCAATATTTCTTATGAACTTAAACTTGTTTCCACTTTGCCATCCATTCCTTATCGCAATATTACCAGCTTAATTATTTAATTAATGTAACATAGGCAATTTATTCTTCAAGGGCAGCAGGCACGGAATTTGTAGATGAAACACTGAAATGTAAAGTTGTTTTGCTAGCAGCAGCCTCTTCATTAGCTACAGATCTCTTTAATGTGGAATTATTCAGATGACTTTTACTTTTGCAGAGATTGTGCATATTGACTGATATTGGTGGACTGTAAGGACAGAAGTCTGAGTGGCCGTTTATGGTGTAAATGTTCTGAATTGGGCAGTTTTGTCATTATTGGCACATATGCTTTGTTTCAGTGCTTACTGGAAAAACATTAACAAGTGGTGCTGTATTATGCAAGGGATATAATTTGATTCTTATATACTATAATTTACTACAATCAGGAAGGTGAATCAAAGAACTTTTGCATGCTCCTAAAAATATGTGCAAGGGGCCTATGATTTGAAAACAGCCCAAAGGTAAACTTAATCTGCTACTGGCCAGATGCATTTTCTTTGAATGTGGGTTTCAATGTTGTTTCAGTGAATGTGAGTTTCAAAGGCAAAAAAGTTTTAATGCAAAGTCTGTTTTCATTGTGAGACTGTATTACTTTGTTTAGCAAATGTCTATCAGTTTTTGTGCTATGAAATTTGAAATAAAAGTTTTAAACTAATTGCAAATATCTGTAATCATTGCAGAAGTAAAACAGAAAACAGTAAGCACACTGAGTTTTGAACAGTGTTTATGGCAATTGTGAAGAAGTGGGGAAAGAGCCAACTAACGGACAATGGAATGGCTGCATGCGAGGGGAATGGGCGTATCAAAATTACACACATTTTACTTTTATGTACATGTCCAGAATTTTTTACATGAAATGTTGGCAACCCTACACACATGCCTGTTGTGTGTCTTCATTCTACTAATATGTCCTTCTAACATTCTGTAAAACCACATAAGCAACTAAGACAAAGTTTTCCATATGGTTATCTCAAAGCTCTAAAATACTCTTTTCAAATTATGCCCTAAGAAGCAATTTATCTGCCTCCATTTAAACAAAACTCAGGGTGCACTGGAGGAATACAAATAAAAACCTGTGTACATTGTGTCACCTAGCAGACTTCCACATTTCCTAGCTGCTATGCCACCAAATAACTCTGATTCTCTTTAATTAAACCTTTCTTCTATCACTCTTCCCAAATTTTCCTCTTCTTTCTGTCTTCTGTTCATTTCTCTCCACAAGTAACTCAGCAGTAAATAGCATCAATGCTACTATCACGTGTTTTCAAACGAAGTGTGGATAGCTATATCTCCTCATCAGCAGATCATTTAATATACATCTATTTGGCATTACCTAATGTCTGGAGAGTTTTTCAGCTTGTTAAACTGACACCTGCTGTTACACTTGTTTTTGATACTTTTACCCCGTTCTGCTGTCTTACCTTCACATTCACAAAATGTGCAGTTTGTAATTCAAAAAATAATCTTCAAATCCCCCCACCTTCCTACTGAACACCATATTTAAAAATAAAAAGAAGCAAAAGGCTGTCATTCAACTGTAAGTTACCTGATAAATTTGGCCATTACAATACTATACAGTGGAAGAAACTGATATTCGCAAATACACTCAGTAACACAAACACCCGCCACTTCCTCACTTAGTATCATTCTAAGTAAAAATGGACAGAGACAAAAATAATGGAGGGACAATGGACCAAAATCAGGAACAGTTTTTAAACATTACACTAATAGAAGTAAAAGTTGAAAGAAAAAGAAGTTATATACTTACCATAACATTCCATGTTTGTAGTCCATCTCGCCTATATTCTTGCTGGAATGTGTTCGGAGCTGATTCTCGGCTCCGACTCGGCCGATACTAAAGCTCGAGAGCTTTTACTGGCTCGAGGCTAACCCCTATCCCATGGTGCCTCACGGCAATTCTCCAGGTCTTGTTTGCAAGAAAGTAACTATGTACATAATAGTAAGTAAACTATCAATAAATATACACATACAAACAGAACACTTTGTATTACTATCCATGCCAAATGGACGGACAACTACAACAAGGTCAGACAGCATAGTGGATAGTCCAACAGTTCCTCCAGGAAACAGGAAGGGGGAAGGAAGAATGTAGGTGAGATGGACTACAAACATGGAACGATATGGTAAGTACATAACTTCTTTATGTCATGTAGTCCTATCTCACCGTAATTCTTGCTGGATGGGACAGCATCCCTAGCACCTTTATCCTGGGTGGCTCAAGCAGAGAGACTCTTCAGCACAGTGGACCCGAAGGATGACCTGTCCTGGGAGGCCAAATCCAATTTGTAATGAGTGACAAAGGTATGAGGTCTTGCCCAAGTAGCTGTTGCACAAATTGTAGCAATTGGTAGTTTTGATCTAAAGGCATATGAAGTTGATACTGCTCTGGTTGAATGGCCTTTTATTTTAGCAGGTAATTGTTTGCCAGCAGTTTTGTAAGCAAATGAGATGCAGTCTAAAAGCCATTTAGACAAAGTGACCTTAGAGATGAGCAAGCCTTTGTTTTTGTCTGAAAAGGAAACAAACAATTTGGGACGATTTTCAAAAATCTTTAGTCCTGTGCAGGTAAAATCTGAGAATTCTGTGGACATCTAGTTGCTGTAGTCTGTATTCTGATTTGTTACTATGATTTGGGAAGAAAACTGGTAATTCTATAGTTGTGTTGTGATTATGTTCTAAACATACCTTAGGAAGAAAGGAAGGATTAGTTCTGAGGGAGACTCTATCCTTGTGGAAAACAATATAAGGAGGTCGAATGGTGAGGGCTTGCAATTTTGAAACTCTCTTAGCAGATGTTATAGCAACTAAGAACAATGTCTTCCAAGACAACATTTTCAAATCAGATGAAGAAGACTGTTCAAAAGGTGGAGAAATTAAAGATGTGAGAACTAGGTTCAGGTCCCAGGGCTCCAGTAGTTGCCTGATTGGAGGTCTGAGGAGGAGGACTCCTTTCAAAAAGGTTTTGCATAAAGAATGTGACATGACTGGATGTCCCATGTAGCCAAAATGATAATTAGAGATGGCAGCTAACTGAACTCTAATGGTAGCAGCTGCAGCTCCTTCTTAAAAAATGGATGCAAGGAAGGACAGGATAGACTCTATGGGAGCTGAGTAGGGATCTATGCCTTGGTTTGCTGCCCAAATGGAGAACCTTTTCCATTTACTGGAATATAAGTTCCTGGTGGAAGGTTTGTGTGAAGAAATCAGGATGTGTTTGACTGAAAGGGAAAGGGAAATACACCTAGCTATTCGTGGAACTGGAGCAGCCATGCTGTCAATTTCAGGGTTTGGATGGTACGATGGAACTGTGCTGATTGATGCATCAGGAGGTCTGGAGATGGTTCCAGAATCCATGTCTGTAGTGTGGTACATAAACAAGCAAGGGGGGAACCAAATCTTACCCACTTTGTTGAGAGGCTCTAAGAGTATGGAAATGGGCCACAGGAAGGGGAACCAGACTTGACGAGGCCTATAAGGAGCAATGAAGATCAGGGTACTCCAACAGTTTTGCTTTCTGAATCACTTTTAGTATGAGAGGAAAGGGTGGAAAAGCATAAAGGCATCCCGGAGGCCAATTGTGGACCAGAGCATCCCTGGGTGACATCCCCGTATGGGGAATTAGGACAAAGTAGTTGCTGCATTTGGTGTTCATGTACGAGGCAAATAGGTCACAGCAAGGCTGGGCCCATTTGTGGAAAATCTCCTCCGTAACTTCTGTATTCTGGGACTACTCGTGAGGCATTAGAATTGCTCGACTCAGTTTGTCTGCTATCACATTGGACTACCCTGGAATGTGGGTTGCTACCAGAAAGCGTGGAGTGTCCATTGCCCATTTCCATACTCTTAGAGCCTCTCAACAAAGTGGGTAAGATTTGGTTCCCCCCTTGCTTGTTTATGTACCACACTACAGACATGTCTGACTGACTCTCAAATGTCCCGATGGGAAGAGAACTGTGAAGTGCTTGCAATGCATATAGCACTGCTCTCATTTCCAGAACATTTATGTGCAAGTGGTTCTCGTGATCCTGCCAGATACCTTGGACCATCATTCCCAGATAATGGCCCCCTCACCCTATCTGGGAAGCGTCCGTGGTCAAGACTGCACTCTGTTGAGGGGAGCAAGTGAGCGACCTAGATGAAGTTGATCCATATGTAACCACCATGTTAGATCCTTCTTGCAGGAGTTTGTGATGAGTATTTGGTGAGACAAGGGGAGATCCTGCATTGACCACTGGGCAAATAGCCACTGAAGTACTCTCATGTGCAAATGGGCTAGGGGAACTAAGAGAATGGTGGAAGCCATAGTCCCTACAACCTGAAGGACTATCCTGGTCTATACTTTGTCTTTCTTTAGCAAGAATCTGACTTGGCTGTGCAATGATTCTATCCTTTCTGGTGTCAGTTTTTCTGTCATGGTGGTTGAGTCTATGTCTGAGCCAAAGAAGACAATGCGCTGCGATAGAGATAAGGCTGATTTTTTTTTAGATTTATTGTAATGCCTAATCTGGCGCACAAGGATAGAGTCTCGTCCCTGGTTATGATTAGTTGGTGCTTGGTGGTAGCAGTGAGGAGTCAGTCATCTAGGTACGGAAACACCTGGAATCCTTAACATCTCAGGTGAGCCATTACCACTGCCATGCATTTGGTGAACACTCTGGGAGCTGTAGTGAGGCTAAAGAGCAGTGCTCAAAATTGAAAATGACTGGCTCCCAGCCAAAAGCGTAGATGTCTTCTGGAGTGCCTGTCCATTTTGATATGGTAGTACGTGTCCTGAAGATCTATGGAGCACATCCAATGGTCTTTCCTGATAAAGGGAAATATTGACTGCAGAGTGATCATACGGAACATCGATTTCTTTACAGACTTGTTGAGTTTGCTGAGATCTAGAACTGATCTCCATTCCCCTGTCTTTTTTGGAACTAAAAAGAATCGTGAGTAAGCTCTGGATCCTATTTGCTCTGTGAGAACTTCTTGGATGACTGTTTTTTGTAGCAAAAAGATGACCTCTGATGTTGCACGGTCTTCTAATTGAATAGGTGGCACATCTTGTAGAGACCAGTTTACCAGGGGATTGGAAACAAAGGGAATAAGGTAACCTCTGGAAATTATGGTTTGTACCCAAATATCTTGTGAAATTTGTAGCCAGGTGCTTTGTTACAGTGAAAGATGACCTCCGACTGCCTCCAGAGATGGACAGTCGGGCAACCCCTCAGGACCGATGGAAGGGACAATCAGAGAAAGCATCTCTATCTCCCTGATGTTACGGACTTCCTCTGCCGTGAGGGCGGCATCTTCCATTATATCCTCCCTCTCTGCCTCTAGGGGAGGGTTGACCTTGTGCCTGAGGGAAACCTTTTTGGGATTTATGGAACCACATTTTCCCTGTTTGACCCTTGGGATAGGGTTTAGAAGGAAGGGAGAAACGAACTCCAACAGCAGATAAGGTTTTCCCTTCTTGCTTGCACCTAGTCAATGTCTCTTTTACCTGTGGTCCAAAAAGAGTTGAACCATCAAAGGGGACATTGGTAAACGAAGACTTAAAAAATTCCGTAAAGTTGCACAGATGCATCCAGGAATGTCTCCTAAGAGAAATTCCTGCTGCGGCTGTCCTGCTCACTCTATCAGTTGCATAGGAAATCAGCCTCATGGAAGAGTTAGCTATAGATGTAAGGGTGGAGAACTGTGCAGATACCTTGTCCATGGATCCCAAAGCTACTGAACCCTGACTGGTATCTCCCAACTCCTTCAGGAGATCCCTTTGAAGTCTAGTAAAATGGGACAGGTAATTCAGCAAAGAAAAAAGTTTCAACCACGGAACTGAGGCACCGAGCAATAATTATTCCAAAAGTAAAAACTTTAATTGCACACGAAGACAAAAAACTGGTATCACAAGCGCTTTCGCTCGGATGTTCCGAGCTTTCTCAAGTTAACGCTTTGCTGTGTAGAAACTTCCAACGACAGTTGAAGAATGGAACCAAGAAAAAAGTTTCAACCACGGAACTGAGGCACCAAGCAATAATTATTCAACGACAGGTAATTCAGCAATCATAAGGTAAATGCCACTGAAGAGAAGGTACGCTTTCCATACCTATCCATCATCCTGGACTCTTTATTAGGAGGATGGATATTTGAAGACGTCTCAGACAAGTTTTTTGTGGCCACTACCACCATAGCATCCACAGGAACTCCCTTAGAAAGAAAAGATTTGTCTTCTGGAGTGGTCATAAATTTATTTGGCCTCCTTGGGACAGGCTCCACTGTGTCCGGGGAGGTCCCAGCTTTCCGGGATATGACCACCAAGAATTGGTCATACGGCACTGTCACCCAGGAGGTGGAAGGTTGGGAACCAAAGTCCTCAAGGTACACTGATTCATCCTCAGTAGGGTTAGAGGTCTTTCAATCATCCCTCTGTCTAAGGATTTCAAGGATGTTTGCAAAAGAGACACCCTCAGAGGGGGATCTTGGTGACCCTTGACTCATCCAAATCAGTGTCTGACGTGATAGTCTCAGGTGAGTCAATGTGCTTCCTCTTACAAAGTCTCTTCCGAGGGAGCTCTCCAGTGGGATAATCTGGGGAGGTCTCAGAAGAGGGGACACCTCCAATGGGGGCTCCTTGAGTCTCTGGTTCCCTACACTGAGGGGCAGGTGGGGAAGAGGAGGTTGCTGCTGGTGGCACAATGGGTCCAAAGACAGGGCCTTTGACACTGAACAAAGCTTTCTCTATTGCTTCGAAGGCCTTTCCACCCCACTCCGAAAAAGACCTCTGCTCTGAGGAAACAGAAGGTTGGCTCCGAGCAGGAGGGACAGGTTCCAAAGCAGACGTGGAAACCAAGCTCAGTCGAGCCGAAGCACCAAGAGGGAGGGTCGGTTCCGAGGAAAAAACGCTGTGACTATCCCTCTCAGAGTCGACTCAAGAGGGTCAGCTCCCAGAACCCTCGGCTCCAGACTGAGCCAATGATTATAGAGTTATCAGTTCCAAGGAAGCAGGAAGAATTCTCAGAACCGAAGGATCCAGCACAGAAGGATCCAAAGTGTTCAACTCCAAGAGAGAAGCAGTCGGAGGAGGAGGAGCAGTAGTCTGAAGATGGGACGGCTCCGAAGCCTTTGGTTCCGGAAGAGCTAACTTTTTAGCCAGAGCTGGGTCACAGAGCAGCCTCTTCACCACCTGCTCGATATCCTCATCCAAAAGTGTCCTGGAGGAATGGGTGGAGATAGGAGATCTCCTCCTTTCTAAAATAGGAGATCTCAAAGTTGGTGAGACAGGGTCCAAAACAGGTGAGCGTCTCGATACCGAAGGTTGCCTCGGCACTGAAGAAACAGACGTCGCCGAGACAGAAGTAGGAGCCAGAACTCCTCGGCTCCGTCACTTTAGACTTCTTTGATGGCTCTGAAGCTGGAACCGATGGAGATTTTCTCTTCAAAGTTTTGGGAACTGTCTGACCAAGTTCCAGCTGTTCCTGGAAGGAACTAGTCATAAGACCCCTGTCAATCAATTTTCGTTTTCTTTCATTAAGAACCCCAGTACTAAAGGCATGACAGAAAGTACAGGGTTCTTGTAAATGAGCCTCACCAAGACAGTACACACAGCTGGTGTGACCGTCAGTCAGTGACATTTTTTGAGGACACATCGCATTTCTTGAACCCAGAAGGGCAGTGTTCCTTATGTTCTCTGTCTTTGGACATATTGCTGAGAACAACAAAGTTAACAATATAACAATAACAAGGCAAAGCTATGAAGAGAAGAAAATATATTTTTTTTTTTTTTTTTTTTTAAGGAAGAAGGACTAGCACTCAGAGAGGAAAGGCTCTCTAATTTAAACGGGCAACTATAGCCCTCTAACTAAAACGGGCCGTACAATCCTAAGAAAGTGGGACAGAGGATCAAGCACTCACTACAATCACGCAGGTAAAAGGTAACAATTATTTAGATAGAATAATGAAGAAAACTAGACAAAAATATCAAGATTTATCAAAAAATCGTCTACTTAGCCAACGAGCCAGTATGGAGACAACCTTGAAGCTTCCACGGCAAACGAGATCTGGAGAATTGCTGTGAGGCACCATGGGATAGGGGTTAGCCTCGAGCCAGTAAAAGCTCTCGAGCTTTAATATCAGCCAAGTTGGAGCCGAGAGTTGTCCCCAAACCCCATCCAGCAAGACTTGCGGCAAGATAGGACTACATAACATCAACAGGTTTTACATCAACATGTAAATTCCCTGTTTACGAAATACAAATAAAAATGTGTAGGACAGGGTAGAAAATTGAGGCAAAATCAGGGACATTCTGCAAAATTGTGTACAGTTGACACATACTTTCAGAAATGCCATGCACAAACAAGTCATGAACCTGCAAATGTACCTAAACACAGGGTACTAATCAACTAGCTCGTTGTAGCACTACTTAATTGTAAAACATCACTTTGCCAAGCTACCTGCCACCAATGACTGCAACATAATGACAATACCTCTGTGCCTTTGCTCCAATGTACACTTTGATTTTGGTGAAGTCAATAAGCATTTGTTGCTGCTGCTGCTCTACTATCTTACCAAAGCCACAAAAAAATCACCACTAACCCCCCCCCCCCCCACCACCACCACCACACACACACACACAATCGCCACAACCTTTGGTCAGGATATTAACTTAAAAAATAATAGCTGAGGGAAGGGCTTACTATACCTTATAGTACTACTTTTAAATACAGCTACTATGCTCTAATCAGAACTGCTAAGAACTGCCAATCCATGTACCTTCAATGTGTAACACATGCCCAGCATTTTATATAGGTAAGACTGAGCGCCCCCTCAAAAATTATATGATATTAGCAGGGCAAATGATAAGAATGCATTCTATAAACTTTCTTTGTTTCATTATAATTTAAAAAAAAATTGTTTTGGTAAATTGGAAAAGGTGTTGTCAAATCCCAGACGGTACACTTGGGAGACGCGCCTAAAATACAAGGAACTTTTAATGGCAGCTTCAGCTTAATGCACATAACATGCCAGGCATTAAAGACATGTTATCTATTATCTCTGTTAAAAATCAGAGCTGCTAAACTTTTCCTATGATGTTGTAAGGTCTTGCCAGCATTTCAGTTATTTGGGTTTTAAATTATGCTTTTACATTTGCATATTTTAGGCAACTGTATCAAATAATAAATTTATACAATTTTAATATTGGGAAACTGTTTGTCCTTGAAGGCTTAATGGTATTTAATGTTTTTATTGTAGAGTAGGACTTCAATACCTTTTAGATTTATGAATATTAATTAGTATTTAATTGGACTTAGATGTGCAGGTTATTTAGTTCTGATGAAGGCCAAAAATGTTACTGTATGAAAGCACTTATCTAAACCTTTGGATATTTGCAATAAACCTTTGATTTTTTTTCACTTTGGTTGAGATTTTTGGCTCTGTTTTCCTCATTGCTGGAAAACGTTTGTGGTTACTAGTTGCATCCAGGTGCAGTTACTCCTGGCTTGCTCTGGTTACTAGTTTTTTGTTGGGTGGGTTTTTGAGGCAATATGGGGTCTTGTGGAACAACAGGTAGTTTCTCAGGTTCTTACGGATTCCCAAGATACTCCAAAAACCGATCTAGTAACAGAGATTTCCACTATGAAAGGCCATTTGACCCAGTTGCTGGATTTGATGACTCAAGTTTTATCTGTCAACAATCTCCACTCTTATTCTGAGGACAGAAGTGTAAAGGATTACTCCTGATACCACAGGACTACTGACCTTGCTCCACCAGCCCAGCAAACAAGAATCTACATATGCAGGAGTAGTACTTGTTCATCTGCACGGTAATTTGACAAGTCAGAAACATTCTTCAACTAATTTTTTTTTAAATGATTTACCAAATCCTAAAGGGTTCACTTGAGAGACACTCCAAGAATACAAAAGAACTTTTGTGGCAGCTTCAGCATAATGCATAGAATACTTCTTTCTATGCTTTTAAAGTGAGGTTTCTGTGTTCTGCTCAGGTGGCATAATCTTGATAGAGGCCTGTTGTCTAAGCTGGTAATTTTGTTTGAGATTCCTGTGTTTCTGGCAGCCATTTTCTGCTGATAGTCTGTCTTCATTATTATCGAGAGTAGCAAGGCCTCCTGACCTTCTGTAGTACGAGTGATTGGGTAATAGCAGGGGCTGAGTAGTAATTTGATCTTCTAACTCTTCCATCCTTACTGGTATAAAATCCTGTGTCTTGAAAAGGTTGTGCTTGTATTGCTCAGGCAGTGGATTGTATTTCATTACTGAAACTAAGTGGAAATTCCTTAAGATTCCAAGAGCAGAATAAGTTATTTCTTAAACTTATTTCACTGAACTGCACTTTTGAAACACTTATAATTGTGCTATACAGTTGATCTACTACATTGTGCACTCTTATAAAGCTTTTTTATTGTTGCACGGCATTTATGTACTGTTCTATACTGTTTTAACTGTATTTTTCATTGCTAGATACTGTTTCATTACTCTAACTGCATGTTTACTGAATTACTTAACTGTAAACTGCTTTTTCATACTGAGAGTTGTATTTTCTGTTTGTGAGTGCTCTATCCGAGCTTTTCTGTGCATTTTTGATTTTTTGAGGTTTCTGTGTTCTACAGCTAGGAACTGTAATTTTTTCCACACACCCACCCTCCCTAGTGTTGTGGTGTTCTTATACTTGGTGGCTTTGCAGTTGCCCGCCCATACTGTATATTTGATCTGTGACTTCTGCCAGTCTAGTGTCATTAGTTCATTCAATCTAATAGAGAACATTTGTGAAGGCCAACCCACTCAGATTCTTAACATTGAATTAACTTCTGTTCCAGCTTTCTCCATTTCCACTTTTACTGAAAAAAAATTTCTAAGCTTGCTTCCCCCCATTTCCTGTGGCAGGTCTTATCCAGATACAGATTTGCTGTCCAGGACTGTTTGTGAGCTTCTGAGCCCCCCACTTAACTAGGGTTAAACTATTCCTGGCGCCATAAAGTCTGCTGTTCAAATTTTCCCTTGCAACTAGCCAGCTTTTTAGTTTAAGCACTCAAATCTGTTTCTTTGAGCTCAGCACTTGTTCAGAACTCATTGTAAGCACTAAATAAGTTACAAATTACTACAGCACTCAACTTTCCTCACTTGTCTAGAGGAAAACACCTATTCAGGCATGTCTAAAGGTCAGCTCCCTGTGTTTTCTCCTGTCTACCTGATGAATCTGGGCATCTTGGGACAATGGAGCAATTGCCTCACGTACACAGACAACCCTCTCCTTCTACCACCCAACACTACAATCTGTGAGAGATGCACTTATATAGCCAAACAGGAAGCAAAGCTCTCTTCACCGAAGACTGGACGAAACAGTCAAGAGGAGAAGGTAAATACTTGCACCACACCA